>NC_041394.2:124192035-124282035 GCF_900747795.2 Erpetoichthys calabaricus
AATCTTCCGTACCATCATAAGGCTTTTGCAAATCCACAAAGCACATGTTCTTAGGATTGGCAAATTCATAAGACTCATCACATATCTGTCTACAAGTAATGAGCTGGCCAACTGTTTTATGGTCCAAATGGATGGTTTCTCTAGGATCTGAAGCTCAACTCTCTGAGTCTTTGTTCCAATAATGTTCACAGGTTTTCCTAGGGAAGAAAAGGACTGTGATCTCTTGGTAACTGAAACAATCTCTGTTGTTCCCTTTTTTACAAATCAGTATCACCACTCCAGTCTGTCAGTACTATTATAGTGTCCCTGTCTCCCACACAATATTGAAGAGACAAAACAACATTCAGTACTTTTAGCATTTTTAACTACCACATTGACCTCTGTCACTGAAAGGTACCCTACCCCATTCAATGATTCTGCCCAAAAGATGGTGAGATTTTACTCATAAACTGAGATAAACTGAAGATTTCTTTGATTTGGTGAATATGAAATTATGAATTTAATCACAGAATGAATGCAATCTGATCAGCAGTATCATCAGGAGGAAACCTGATTGTGCTACCTGGGATATAAATGTAATGAATTATTATTATTATTATTATTATTATCAACTATGTAAACTACTAATTGCAATGTTAAACTCCGATAATAATGTGTTGCTACACAAGGGAGTTATATATTGCTTGTTCAAAAAAAATTAAAGAAATGCTTGCATAAAAATCAGATTTTAAAATAATTATCAACATATTAAGCTACTGGTTAAAGTGTCAAAACAGCAAATTATACATAAATAAAGATAGTTCTGCAGCAGCCTTGATTAAGCATGTCTTTCATTTTATGTGAAATTTAAGATGTTATCCAGTACCACTGTTTTTGGCGGACATTCAGAATATGATAGAAACAATTAATCTTAATTAAATTTATGAGGACGAGACAGATCCCTTCAAAATCATTAGGAAGAAGCCTCATATTTTTTTCAAGAGCAATACATTTTAAATATGAATACATCTGGCAGTCAGGAAACCAAAATAGCCTTTTTATTTTGTATGTACTGAATTGACAACTCGCCCAAGGCTTTGTGGAACTCATGATTACATATTAGCTACCAGTTTGCATTTGACGATTTTTAAAAAGGTGAGCTATACTTACAGACATATATGTACATTCTACATTATTATAAGTATAGAAAGTTTATGATTATGTTGAAAAAATTAATTCCAGGAAGATTTTTTCAGTATTAGCACTGCAGGTAAAAACGTTCTTTTTCCTATATTGCAATAGAAAAGATTATCAAATTATGTTCACTCTAAGTTGTAAAATAGGACACAAACAATGATAAAGAGTGGGGGCAACACCTTGGTGACCCTGTATTGTTAGAAAGGCATAAAGAAAAAAGAAAATATGCAGTAATTGTGGAAATGTTTTCAAAGATGTGAGATCATAATAGAACTGACTCAAGATGGCTGATATGCGTTCAAGTGACAGGAAGGGGAGAGTCCATGCAGATGGACACATGAAGTGATGTGAGAGATTGAGTGGCTATCAATCTTCCATCCTGCAGAGGGAGGAGAACAGTAGGCATTAGTATAAAGAGCCAACCTCTGGTCTGGAAGGTAATTACCCATCACTAAAGCCCTTAAGCGTTCTCTCATGCATGAGAAAGTGCAATAGGGCATTAAGAAATAACTAGCCAACGCCCGCCGTAGCATACGGCGGTGTATGAATAGGAACGGAAAACGGTGAGAAAGGAATTCAGAAATCAAGAAGAAATAAATACTTTTTGAAATACACAGTGTGCATGTAGAATTTCCGGCCAAGCAGAATTACATGTGAAAGTGATAAATAAATCAGGCTTTCCGAATTTACATACTATGGCCATGGCATCCTGATAGTTTTGCTGCATTTATCTTGGACTTCATGGAAATGTGGACGGTAATATGATCGTTTTGCCTACACGTACGTTGTTATTTTCAGCGTTTGCTTGCAATGCGTCTGATAGTCCTTTGTATTGTTCCACGCGCCGATCTTGTTGCTGTAATCTGAGATAGTTGAGACGCGTGCCCTCTGTTTTAACATATGCATCTACGACATACTGTTGGAATAGTTTGCCGCTGGAGTGCAAAATACTAAATGTATTCCTCATTGCTAATCTGTACGCGTAACATTGGCATTGAGTAAGCCTTATTCACTTGGCGGTTCTTTTATCGTGAACATGTTGTAAATCTTTGTGCCAGCCAATGTCTCCATAAGGGAATAAAAGTGGGTAAATAATAGGATCGCAATTCATATTGAACGTGGAAATCTGTTTACAGGAGTTGCCTATGGGATAGATGCAAATGTCCCTTTCGGCAGGCAGTTCACCATCTTCTCTGGCGAAAATTGCTGCAACATCGGTGTGACATGTCGGGGCATTGTATCGTTGTAAATCCTGCCTAGGGTTTTCCTTGAAAACCATTTGTACAGATGCTGTTGGATTGGACTGACCGATTTCATGCATGTGTTTGTATGATTTAGCGAAGGGGTTGATGGTTCTGTGCATGGAATCTAACTGGAGAAGTACATTTTCGCTGCATGCAGAGTTTGCTTTATTTTGTAAGTGTACTTCAGTAGCTTGCGCTGTGTCAGAAACATACAACTGTCCATATCCTGTAGAGGTAGAAGTGTTAGCGTATAGTGGAGAGATTTGGTGATAAATTTGCCCGTGTATCTTAAAACGTATGGTCCGTGGCGAGGATGTTGAGTTATCTGTGCACCCACTGAAGCAAACACTAGAGAAGAGTTGCATTCTTGAATGTGTTCATGATAATTTTTAGCTTCTGATGTTTGCCGTGTAAGAAGCTGTTGTAAAGACACAGGTGGCTCCCGAAAAGGTGGTAAAGCTAGTTTACCGTTGTGGCAGCACCTCGAGTACTTGTTGGATGTATTACGCTCAGCAGGCCAGTATAGTGCATGACATAGAAGAGAACGAATAGGAATCAAGAAATGCCGTGTCGGTTGCGTGTGGGCGGGACCAGTTTTGAAGTGGAAGCAGGACGAACCAGAAGAGAAACATATATAAGAGATGTTTTATACTCTATGTGCATGAGAGTGCCCAAATGACCCTAGACTGCTAAAGACAAGGGCACCACCTGGATAGTAAGGATTCTGCTAGATCTTGCAAATGGCCTACAGACAACAAAGAGAAAAATCCACACCGGTAGAAACAAAGATTCTGCAGATGCCAGTAGGGGGGGAACGGGGCTAACTAGGAGGTGGTACACTCTTTTTATGTGCCTTTAAGGGTATTAGGCTGGAGCATCAGCAAGAATGTTACTTTGATCAGGGTGGAATTTACAATGATCCCTTATGATGAAGTCCAGCTGTGTTCAGGGATATCAGACCAAGAAGCTGAAAAGAGAGTAAGGCCAGGAAGAAAATTTCAGAGTTGGCAAAGACTCTTGGGAACATGCTGCCATTCTAAAATAGCAGGAATATGGAGAGCTTTCCCTTTGAGGACAATGAAAGGTTCAGCAGAGCAGAGATGTCAGGATCCATAATTGTGGTTGGGTCTCCTTTGATCAAATAGAAAGCTGTCCCTGATCTATCAAAGAGATTCTTTGGTTTAGCCTAACTTCACCGGGACTGGGCTTAAAGATGCCTTACAGCCAGAGTCCCATGAGTTCAGAGTAAGGAGGAGAGTGGACAAAATATCATCTGGCAGGAGGTTGAGAGCAGGATCTAGACAGAAGTACAAAGAGAATGTGACAGGTGGTGAAGACAATGCTTATGTGGTGTATAACAAGTGCAGGCAAGTGGGTAAACTATCCCACTTCGAATTCATGGATTCACGACTCATTTAGGTAGGCAGGGGTTTCTGTTTTTCTGTTTTGTCAGTTACCTTTTTTGTGCTTCTTCTTGCTGTTTATTTTGATAATAAAAAATTCATGTTCTTTTCTGGCCTCCGTGTTGTTTATTCACATACAGAGGCCTGCCATGAAAGTCTTCTCCTATCAGACAGTATAAGAATATGATATGTAACCTCTCTTGAAGTTCTTTATAAGGGCTAAATCTTCCCTGAATGCTTTCAAAAGTTTTGATGGTGACTCTGCATGACTGAGCCTTGTGAAGGGCTGTTTCTAGGATGAGAGTTGTGTTCTGTTGATGCTAATGACATACACCCAAGACTCAATAAGCCTAACCTGGATTACAAGAGTCTAACGATGGATAAAAGGATATATAAATACTAGCACATCTGCTACAGTATGCAACCATTTTAATTTAGTAATTCGTAGCATATCTTTTAGCAGCTCTAAATTAAACCAAACATTTCTTAGATAGATAGATAGATAGATAGATAGATAGATAGATAGATAGATAGATAGATAGATAGATAGATAGATAGATAGAACTTTATTTGTCCACAGGGGGGAATTTGGCTTTTTACAGAACCTCTTTAAATAAATTAGTACACATCCACTCCATGAATAGTGGTTGGGTATAGAGGCTCTTTGGTGCATCATAAGTCAATAAGCAGTTTCTTGGTTTTGCTGATTTTAAGATGCAGATAATTCTCTTTGCAAAAAAAAAAAAACCTCTCCACCTGACTCCTACACTTTGTTTCATCCCCTTTATCAATACACCCCATAACTGAAAAATCAACTGAGAATTTCTGCAAGTGACAGAACCTGCTGTTATATATATAATGCAAGGTGTATAGAGTGAAAGGAAAAGGAGACAGGACTGTTCTTGGTGGGGCTCCAGGGTTGTTATCAAAGACACAGTTCATGAGTCTCACAAACTGCGATCTGCCTGGCAGACAATCCATTATACAGGACACTAGGCTCATCTACCTGCATGTCTCTGAGTTTATTTCTTAATAGGGATGGCTGGGATAGTATTGAAGGGGCTGGAAAAATCTAAAAAACTTAATCCTAACAGTACTGCCAGCTTTTTCCAGGTGAGTGTAAACCTTGTGTAGCAGACGGATAATTGCATCCTCAACTCCAGTCTTTGTCTGATAGGTAAACTGCAGTGGGTCCAGGTGGTCTACCACAAGAGGACTCATATAGTCCAGGACCAGTCTCTAAAAGGTCTTAATGATGTGAGACGTAAGTGCCACTGGTCTGTAGTGATTAGATGAAGAGGTGCCTTCCTTCTTTGGAATAGGAACAATGCAGGATGTTTTCCACAGCAGGGGCAATTTCTGAAGCCTTCGGGACAGACTGAACAGGTGACGG
The DNA here is from genome assembly GCF_900747795.2 of Erpetoichthys calabaricus. Lineage (NCBI taxonomy): Eukaryota > Metazoa > Chordata > Cladistia > Polypteriformes > Polypteridae > Erpetoichthys > Erpetoichthys calabaricus. The sequence continues at coordinate 124,197,252 of NC_041394.2, forward strand.
AGGACACCACAGAGTTGGTCAGTATAGGCCTTAAGAACTGAAGGACTGACTCCATCTGGTCCCACAGCTTTTCCTGTGTGTAGCTTCCTCAGTTGTCTCCTTACTTCAATGATGGAGAGTCCACACTGATGGTCAGAGGTGGCCTTGTCACTGGCCATTCCAGTTGACATGGTAGGAGTTGTTGATGTAGTAGGGATGGTGTGGGGAGACAGGTAATTGGAAGAAGGTGGCAATGGGAGGGAAATCTATTAAGGAAGGGAAAATCTATTAAAAAATTGTTTCTGGGCATTAGCCTTACGTATAGAGTGCCTTATGTTTTCTTTTAAAATAGTTTGGTATGACACTCAATTTATACTTCCCTTAACAACAGTAAGTTTTCTGAGGCCATAGACAGAAATATAGCCTCAAATCGAGACATTCCCTTTTCTAAGTTTATTGTATTGTTACATTTTCAACCAAATGTTGATATTTTTATGGAGAAAAAAGATGAGTCACATGCTTATCTACCCAAAGACAATTTTACCTAAGAATCTACAGAGTCATCTAGATTATTATCAGCAGTAATGCTGATTTTTGAGAGAACAGGCTTTATTCTACCCATCCATAATGCTTCCATTTGTGCTTTAATGCTTGTTCTCATATTTTTCAGAAATGGACATAGCAATCTAGAGATTATTGGATGTATTCAAGCTCTTTTGGATATTGTAATAAGGATGGATTTTTGGACTTTGAACATTTGTTTGTTGTTTCTGCTTTCATATTGCAATATAATGTATTTGCATTCTTGTAGTGATAATAAATGCTACAGGAAAACTTTAAAGTTTTGGAAGAAAATATTTAACTGTAACTATTAAGTTAATAAATAATATGAAATTGCTTGCATGCTCTGCTCACCACATAAACAGTTAGAATCAGCTAAACAAAGAACTTGGGGTCATCTGAACAGGCACATTAAGCACAGGTTGGGGTCTGTAAAAATGAGAGACATGTTTTTCCTTAGACAAGGACCATGGGTTGAACACTGATTGGCAGAAAGTTCAAGAACCTATGTCATGACTAGCCAGGACTGTTCAAGGGCATGAGGCCTGCACATGAGAGGTGAGTTGGCCTTTAAACCATGACGCCCCATTGGCCCAAGGGTACAGTCAGGAAGCATAAGACTTGCATAAACAAGGGGCTTGCCAGAAGCTGTAGGCCTCTTGTTCCATTGATTCCATCCAGAGACCATGTAGGATCAAAGATCTATTGGGATACTTGGGTCTACATAGAAAGTCCTAAGGCAAGGATAGCATCACCATTGGGTCCTTCCATAGCAAGACGCACATCCTGTTAGAGTTGTCTTATTACTCTTTGGGATACTTTTGAAGGTTATGTTATCTATACAGTGTCATTTTGGTCTATAATTTCACAATTTGTTGACTATCAGTCTTACAGTATATTTTTAATTCTAAAATGTGAATGTTTAAACCTCCTCAGCCTGATGATCACATACAGCACTCTTCCAGAGGTTTCTGGTTGTCTCTTTAGATCATGTTCTATTATAACAACTTGTATAAGTAACACCACATCATATTAACTTGATCCATTACAAAGTAGACTGACTCTTTCATTGGTCCTTTTTAACTTAAGTGGTTTACTTGTTTTTCCAAAACAAAATTCATTTGGACTTTGTTACTGCATTTATCCATTCCACTAAATAATACATAAAATTATTTTGGTCAAGCAACGTTTTCATGAATAAAGGCACTTTTTAAAAACTCTGTTACAGGTTTATAAAATTTTATGCTGCACTCTAAAATGCAAAGCATTAGTATGGTTCAGATAAGGCATTTGGTATACATGCAATGGAGCAAAATAATTCATAGATAAGAAAAACATTATCTGAGTATGTGTGGGTTGCACCCTCCAATACAACAACATAATATATAACTATTTCCATATATAAAAAGTATATTGGATGCAGAAAAGAACACTGCATGTCTGTGCAGATTTAACATTCATTGTTGTATAACGAAGCCCCTCACCATTGTGTGGTTAATAATGACGCATTTGAATAAGATTTAATGAATCTAAATTACATTAATTCTAAAATTGATCCACAAGTTATTTATTCATTTAAATTTGAGCATCATACAATATTAGTAATTCTAGACCTCAGAATTAAGATGTTTATTTGACAAACAACAATTTTTCTTGTCTTTATCTTTAGAGTGTATTTGACATATTGTAAGCATTCTATATGCATAATTACTTTAGGTTATTGGAATCAGATTAACTGAATGGTTTTAATTACTACAGCAGATATTTTGCTTAAGGTGTTGCCACAGGCAAATGTACAAATAATAAGTTGCTACATGAATTATTTAGAGGTACATTGATTTTTTTAATGTTTACGCACAGACTTTCTGAATGTGAGAGATAAAATCTCCTTAACAGAATGTCTTAGGTTAACTTAATAAAGTTATAAGCAGAAACATTTTACAGACATCTAATGTTGAAATATTTATTGAGAAGTATTCAGACCCCCTTCAATTTTTCACTCATTGTCATATTGCAGCCATTTGCTAAAATCATTTAAATTAATTTTTTCCCTCATTAATGTACACACAGCACCCCATATTGACAGACAAAAAAAAAGAATTTTTGAAATTGTTGCAGATTTATTTAAAAAGAAAAACTGAAATATCACATGGTCCTAAGTATTCAGACCCTTTGCTCAATATTTAGTAGAAGCACCCTTTTGAGCTAATACAGCCATGAGTGTTCTTGGGAAAGATGCAACAAGTTTTTCACACCTGGATTTGGGGATCCTCTGCCATTCCTCCTTGCAGATCCTCTCCAGTTCTGTCAAGGTTGGATGGTAAACGTTGGTGGACAGCCATTTTTAGGTCTCTCCAGAGATGCTCAATTGGGTTTAAGTCAGGGCTCTGGCTGGGCCATGCAAGAACAGTCACAGAGTTGTTGTGAAGCCACTCCTTCATTATTTTAGCTGTGTGCTTAGGGTCATTGTCTTGTTGGAAGGTAAACCTTCGGCCCAGTCTGAGGTCCTTAGCACTCTGGAGAAGGTTTTTGTCCAGGATATCCCTGTACTTGGCCGCATTCATCTTTCCCTCGATTGCATACCTCAGTGCAAGACACATGACAGCCCGCATGGAGTTTGCTAAAAGACACCTGAAGGACTCGGAGATGGTGAGAAATAAGATTCTCTGGTCTGATGAGACCAAGATAGAACTTTTTGGCCTTAATTTTAAGCAGTATGTGTGGAGACAACCAGGCACTGCTTATCACTTGTCCAATACAGTCCCTACAGTGAAGCATGGCGGTGGCAGCATCATGCTGTGGGTGTGTTTTTCAGCTGCAGGGACAGGACGACTGGTTGCAATCGAGGGAAAGATGAATGCGGCCAAGTCCCAATAATCTTCTCAACCGCTCTCACCACTCTTTATAGGAAAATTCAGTCTGAGGTTTTTCAGTCTCTATACCAGAGATGCAGGTGGTCAATACACTCTCTATAATGCCTCTGTTGAAATTTTTCAGGGTGGGAGGGGGAAAGTTAGCTCTTCTCATGCACCGCAGAAAATGTAATCTTGCCTGTCCTCTCTTGATTAGGAAAGAGGTGTGTTTTGTCATCATTTGTTTGAGATTGTTTGTTACCTCCACTTCCAAGAACTTTGTGCTCTTGATTGACTCCACAACGGAGACATTACTAGAGAGGAAGATAAATAGTGATTTATTTTGTATTATCAACATTCAGCGGAATGTTATTTGCTAGTCCATCAGTCCACCAGTTGTTTAATCTCCTCTTCATTAGCCATCTCATCATCACCACTGATAATGCCTACCTCTGTTAACCATCCACAAGCTTAATGATGTGGCGCAATGGTCATGTGTCATCATGCTGTCCTAGAAAAAAACATTCCAACAGAAAACATCTATCTAATATAGGAAAAAGCAGACAAAATACTAGTGCGGTGGTTAGTGCTTCTGTTTTACAAGGGCTCCAGTTCTCTTCCCACATCCCCAAAGACATGGTGGTTGTATTAATTTTCCCCTGTGTCAATGGCGTGTGTATGTGAGTGGGATGTGAAGAATTGAGAAAGTGTCCAAGATTATTTTCTGTTTTGTGCCCAGTGCTGCTGGGATAAGTTACATGACTTTGAATTAAATTAATTGTGATTGAGTGTATTCTGTTTGTTTGATGGATACATTTTCTTGCTTCTTGCCTGGCTCCTTTGAATAGACATCCTGCTTATATAGACCCTTTTGTATCAGAGAATACACTAATCACTAGCCACATTACCTGTCAAAGACAGGCAATAGAATACATTTTAAAATATTTGATATTGTTTGCCCTAAGTGTACCTTCAGGAACTGTCCTCTGTTTTCTCGTGTGTCTTAATTTCTTTTGACTGGAACTCCATCTCTCAAGCATGTTCCTATACAGCCTGCTTTTCAGACTAGAAGTATCCTGGTCATCTCCAGTCCACTTTTATACTTGGCATGCTTCCTTAGTTTGCTCTGTGGGACTGGACACACATAGACCTTATTGTTTTATTATATAGTAGAAAAATAGTGTTACTTTTTATCTAATGTGATGGCAAAACGTTTGCCTACTTATCTAAAACTGCACCTTCAGTTCATTTCACAATGTCTGCAATGTGTAACTGGGCATTATATGCTCTTGATACTAATTATTCAGCATAAACAAAATGGTGGGTGACACTGAGTATGTAGCATTTCTTTATTTGCAATTACTGCATTGGTTAATAGATAGATAGATAGATAGATAGATAGATAGATAGATAGATAGATAGATAGATAGATAGATAGATAGATAGATAGATAGATAGATAGATAGATAGATAGATAGATAGATAGATAGATAGATCTTTATTTGCCCCATTAGGGAAATTTGGCTTTTTACAGAAACTCTTTAAATAATAAAATATAAAATTAAATAGATAAGTAAATATATATACAGACACCATGGCCTGAACGCACACCAGAATGAAAAGGAAGAAAAATGTAAAAAGAAAGAAAAGAAAACTTCTGATTTGACAGTCACAGTCACAGGAAGGCATTATGCAGACACACTTCAGCTGAATAATTTGTTGGCCAAAAGTACTCAGTGTATCAGAAAAAGAATTTGCAGCATTGCCCGTAATGGCACTCAGTTCTGTTTTAATCCTCTCCTTTGTTGCTACCTCCAGGGTTTCCAGAGTGTGTCCTATAATTGATGCTGCCCTTTTAATTAGCCTTTTGATTCAGTGGGCCTCTCTTGAAGTGATGTTACCAGCCCAGCACACAACACTGTAGAAAATCACTCACCATCACAGAGTTATAGAAGAGGCAAAGGATGTCACTTCCCACATTAAAGGAATGCAGTCTCCTAAGGTAAAAGAGCTCTACCCTTTTTTTAATAGTTTCTCTGTGTTCTAAGACCAGTCTAACCTGTTATTAAGTTGAACCCCCAAGTACTTGTAGGAGAGAATCACCTCTACATCCACTCCTTAAATAGTGACCAGACATAGAGGCTTTTTGGTGTGGCAAAAGTCTATAACCAGTTCCTTGTTTTTGCGGATGTTAAGATGCAAACAGTTTTCTTTGCACCGAGGAACAAAGTTCTCCACCTGAATCCTACACTTTGTCTCATCCCTATTATCAATACACTCCATAAGTGAAGAATCATCTGAGAATTTCTGCAAGTGACAGAACCTGCTGTTATATTTATAATCTGTGATGTACAAGTGAAGAGAAAAGGAGATAGGACTGTTTCTTGTGGTGCTCCAGTGTTGCTCACATCCATATCACAGACACACTCCATGGATCTCACAAACACCTGCCAGCCTGCCTGGCAGACACATAATTATTCAGACCAACATAGGCTTATTCACTTGCATCTGCATCTCAGCCATTGCTCATTAAAAACTTTTACTCCAATCGGTTATGTTTTCTCAAGTTCGCTGGAATAAGCTGCAATGAAAATTTGCAAAAATTCTCCCTTTCATCAAAATGAATATACATAGGTCATCCATGCATTCAATTTTAAAACTGCCAGCATTTTGAATGACATTTTCATTACTGGCACTGTAATCATTATACATCTTGTACTCTTTTTGAACCTAAAAATAAAATACAATAATGTAATAAAAAACACAAAGCAAATAGTATAAGTTAAACACACATTGCATGTTCTGGATGTTTTAAATGCTTTTGGATGTACAATCTGCTTAAAATATTATTTATAAAATTTAGAATTTAATGCTGGTTTTGGAACAGGAATTGTAAAATCTTATTGTTCTTGGGTCAGTTTATTAATAGTAAGTGTTTTCTTGTATTACATGTAATTGTTATATCAAACACTAACGTTTTCTTTTGGCCCTTTTCCACTGGGCACTGAAGTTTTTGTTGTTTTTTGTTGTCTGTCATACTAGACTCTTGCGACTAATTATTTTATTTTGTAACTTTCCCTCATTTGATTTGTTTTGATCATTAACATGGAATGTCAAGAGATGACCATGCTATCATGAGTGACCTTTTTGTGTAAAAGCACATCGAATACACAACATGCTGCCAGATGTTAATTCAGTACAGGAGAAACTGTGCTGATTTATGGAAAATATATAAAAAAAGAAAATATTAAGTAAAAAACAAAAAAAACAAAACAATTATCAAGAACAAATAATTAATTCAAAGACTTACGTGAGTACTTTATCGATAAAAAACTTTCAAATGCATAACAATGAACACCACACGTTGACAGACTGATCAGAGACAGAGACATTCTCTCATCATCTTAAAGGATCCTACATCCCAAAGACACACGTTAGGTTTACCAGTAACTCTGTCTGACCCATAAGACGGGTGAAATGACACCTTTTATTGGCTAACTAAATAGACTACAAATGCAAGCTTTCGAGGCAGCTAAGGCCCCTTCATCAGGCAAGGTGTAATAAAGAAACTGAAAAATACTCTAGCTTATATTGGAACAGCAAAGTGATTTTTTTCTTCCATCTTACAAGGATATATTCCCAGAACCTCCCCTCCTTGCATACAGACAACCATCAAACCTCAAAAAACTGATTGTCCAAAACTCTATGTGTGGCTCAGCAGCAAGTGGCACATCTTCCTGCCTACAGAATTGGTGTGGCACCTGTGCACATATCTACACGACAGATCAGTTAGCTATGCCACATTGTCAGCAGGAGCATAAAATAAAGGGTTCATTCACATGCAAATCTGCTAATGTGGTATACCTAATCATGTGCATAAGGTGCCCCAACACTGGACTGTATGTTAGGGAAACTGGTCAGGCACTGCGCCAGCAAATGAACTCACATAAATTTCATATTAATCAGAACAGTATTGATCTTCCGGTGGCGGCACACTTTAACAGTAATGGCCACAGCATAAAGGATCTGAGGGTCACTGTGCTTATGGGTAATTTCAAGACCCAACAGGAGCGGAGAGAATGGGAATACAAACTTATGCTTAAATTCAACACTCTACAAAATGGTCTGAATAGAGAAAAGAGTTTTATGACCAGATATGTGGACTAACAGACTGATTGACCAGCTGCCTATATCAGAGGCCTATCTTACAGACAATGCACTTCAAAAAAACCTTACAGGACTTTCTCTAGTGATGATTATCTTATCTCTACATTTTATTAGTTCATTGTTCTCTTCTTTCAGGGTTAATTCATCTCAGGTGTGTTTCTTTGTTATACCTTGTCTGATGAAGGGGCCTTAGCTGCCTCGAAAGCTTGCATTTGTAATCTATTTAGTTAGCCAATAAAAGGTGTCATTTCACCCTACTTTCTCCTGTATCAATCTATGGCTAACATGGTACAACACTCTACTGCTATCAGTCTGGTAATGTGACATTGAAGTGTTGCAGAATTTATTCTGAACAATGAGAAAAGCAGTCAATGACCTTTGTGCTTCAAACAGGAATGTCTGACGTTGCACTGCCTGAATGTTAGCCAAAGATGACAATCTTTCATTTAAGTATTAACATCTCTTAAGGTTTTTGAACTTTAGTGATTTAGTAATATTTGTGTTTGGAAAACTAGATAGCTGTTCTGGGAAAATAAATAACATGATGAACTGTTTATAGAGATAAATAATGCAAATATGCCAGTAAAAGTTACAGAATTCATGAACTGCTGCTACAAAGTCCTTCATCACCTTTCATTCCCATAATATTACATATACAGTAGTGAAGAGTAAATGGTTAATTATTTTCCTAAAGATAATTAAGAATATTAACAAAATTTGACAATATGCACTACACAAACCTATAAAATGCAACCATGATATTGTAAATTTCAAAAACATGAAGGTTGACATTATTTAATGTCTTTATCTGCCAGTAAATATGCCAAGGACTAAGCTTCTGTTTTTGAAGAACTGCTAAATTGGGATCATTATTTGAAAAAGTGTAAAGTTTGAATATTGTTGCTCAGTGGCAGCAAAAGATTGATGCCATATAATTGTACTAGAATGCATTGTGACAAAGCGTTGGCACTACTACTGTTAGGGAAAATACTCATGTTTCACTGTTAGTAAATGAATCCATGGGTAACATCTTTTATTACAAAAAGTTTGAGGAAGTTAGCCACATGCACTAATCAGTTTACTGTGACCAGACTGACAAGTCTAACAAAGAAGCGCTCTCAAATTAGTAAGGTTAATTATATAACACAACCAAGAAGCATTAAAGCTTATGTTGAATCAGCATACAAATAAATGGTTTAATCTCATAATGCACATAAGTCTTAATATTATCTGAAGGTCTCAAAATAGTTAACATATTAGAAGTCACATGTTTATTTCTACAGGGAAGCATCTTATTTATACATTTTTAAATGTATTTAATTTTGATTATCTCATCATTCCTTGGTAACTGTTCAGGACTCAGTAGGTACAGAATATCTTAGTTATGCAGGAAAGGCACAACCAAAACACTTGTAAATTCACAAAAAATAAAAATAAAACAAGGATACACCTTTGGGTTTCTCTGCTATGGCTACTTCAAAACATTATGGATTTTTACCTATTTCTAGACTTGTTCACCATCTATGAGGTTTACATACCCCTCTGTGTTCACTGAGTTTTTTCCAAGTTATTAAGTTTACTTCAAGTTTCCAAACATGATGAGACTGTGATGTGTAATGTAAGCTATGTTGTGCCACTAAACTGGCCTAGTATGTAAGTGTGTCCATCGGAGTGGGCTCCTGCCTTGCACCTAATGCCAGGATGGGCTGCAGCTGCCTGAGATCATGTCAGTGAAAAAGAGTGTCCAGAAAGTGGATTGATGTATGAACAGTTTACAGTTTAACAGACCACATATGACAGAACATATACTTGAAAACAAACTTAAAAAGTGATTCAATGTAATTGATATATGCATTTAGCAGAAAAACAAGAGTACAGAGAGAAACAAAAATGCATGATGCATATGCATGAAATGAAGCCCAAAAATTGAATTTCCAATGAGTATGTGCAGAAACAGAAAATGACTAAGGTTACGAAGACTTATTTTTTAAAAAAATAAAAAAATATTAATTGAATTGTTAGACACTTGTTTTGACTTGTAAAACCTCAAAAGGCAAAAAGTTTTGTTTATTTTTGTTTCTACTCTTCTTTTATTATTTTAGCTAGGAATTAACATTTATCTTTTTTTTTGCTTTTCAGATGCATGCTGATAAAAGAATGGTTCCTTTTGTAGATTGCTGTGTAAAGACAGTGAAGTTTTTGCCTTAGATTCCTTTTCACACAGATTAAAATTAACACCACACACAAAATGGCAACATCTTATCTCAGTAAATTAATCAGACAAGCCTTATTTCTATTTGCAATGTGGAAAAGAACAATAGAAGGGCAATTTGCATGGTAGGTTTTATATTAAAATCCATTTCTCTTCCAGTCAATAGATCACATATTTAACTATATAACATAACTCCATGTACATTATAGTAGATACTAAAACATAACTTGTGAACTGGAAGAAATCCTGGGTGCGAATAAACCAAATCATAATCCATTATCTTAATTATTTTATATATGATAATTGAGCTGACTCTGAATTGACTGCAGATGAGATGAATCCTGAGTCAGCACTATATAGGCTTACAGTCCATATTCAGTGCCAGCTGCAAGGAAGCCTATGAAGTTTGGAAGCCAGCCACAGTCACATGATCACCATTCTATTGTGACTAAACTCAGCCATCCTTGTAAGATACTAAGCCCCTGATAGTGGGCCGAGAGTTTGTCCTGTAATTGAGCCTGTATTCTACATGATGGACCTTCTTAATCAGGTTTTGAATCTCTGTGTCCACCAGGTTATATCAGTCACTTACTTGCATGCCAATCAAGGACTGAGCAAATACTCTATTTGTAACTCTTTCACTTTCTGGCTCTGTTATATAGTGTTGTCCAGTTCCTCTCACCAGTGATCTCTGCCCTAACTCAGGTGCAAGGTACGTCTTGACTCTGTAGGGTAGAAATGTATAACCAACCTCCTATCTGTTTTACCCTTAAATGGCAATACACTTTTACACATCGGAATGCCACAGTAGGATAAGACCGCCTCCAATCAAGAAAGTTGTTCCAGAACCCATGCTCTGCATGAAGGTGATACCAGCTATATCTACCTGGTACTTCTGCACCTCCTATACCAGTTCAGGCTCCTTCCCCACCAGAGAGGTAATATTTCAAGTTCCCAAAGCCATTGCTAGAATCTAGTTTATCTAAGTCTTTCCTGCCTATGCCTACCACTAAACTGGCTTCACATCAGAATCTCACCCTTTATCTTGCAGGTGGTAAGCTCTCAAGATAGCTCCACATTGCGGTTTCGGTATGAGCATGACTGAGTTATGTGGGTTGGCTCACTGGTGAACGCCACCACCAGGCCTGACTCCAGGACTTGGTCCCTGTAACCCTGTCTTGGGCAGGGAACATTGTTTACTAACTTGATTTGTTTAAACACATGAGAAAACTACGTGGTTCAAAACTGATTAACATAAATGGAACCTAGCAATAATTGTCCATTAATCGAATGTTGAAATATGGCCCGTTGACAAATGAGGAGACAGAAAAAAAAACTCTAGTCAGTAACATCCATGGAGAAAATAAATCTCTGAGGGGTCCATGATTAATTTTAATGGACAAAGCCAAAGACAGAGCCAGACATGGTCACAGTTTTGCAGACCTAGGTCAAATGGCTACCCACCCCATCCTTGGTAATCATAGACCAAGGTATCTAAATATGTTATACAAAATATCAAAATCAACAGAGGCAATCAAAGATAAAACAAGCAAACTCTTAAACCACAAAACACGAGAACATTAGACTAGATTCTTTTGCAAGAGCAGAATGTACAATGCTTCAGCAAAGACCTTTCCTCAGGTTCACAGTTTATTTCCAGTGTTGTTACTTTCTTTTGACTCCCACACAATCACCACTACATAGCAGCAGACACTAACAAGGGAAGCCAGGGGCAAAAAGAAAGTAAAAGGAGTGGCAGGGGTAGAGGTATTCAAACCTGCATGCCACCTCCTTTAAAATCCTAACCCTCTATGGCCACTCTTTGACATTTATACAGAGTGTCAGGAATTCCCAAAACTTGCGTGGTCGTGTCCCCTTGAGAATTCTTTTTTTTCCCGCACAGAATACAGATATTGCTGCCCGTTCCCTTTTTTGGACAATACAGTACTATAACTGGATTTAACAGCCGCTAATGCAGGCCAATTTACATTCTCACAGCCAGTTCATGTTTTTCACTCTTGCTGAGTTCTGCCCTTTCTTTTGCTACCCTTTCCTCCCTGCCAAGCCATTGACAACCAAGGAAAATTTCTCAATGTGCACCGCAGGTTTAAAAATGACAAAATTAATCTTGACTATCAAACCGTCCTTCAGACAATATAATACATTAGGTACTCAATTGTGCTTAAACTGAACAGTTTCCTAAATTGTTAAAAATGTAAAAATATCCATTATTATTTAATGAGGTCTGCTTATGAAGCAGTTTTTGTGTTTGAAACATTATCTTCCATTAAAAAATATATTCCAAAATAGAAATAGGTTAAATGATTAAATCATTAAATTCACTGTAGCAAGTAGAGCATAATGTTGTACTCATAGTAAGTTGATTAAATATGCATAATTTAGTTTGGTTTTATTTCATTGACTCTTTCAATATATTTTGGATGTCTTTATTTCTACAAAACTAGAAATGTTAATGTTAAAGGTTTATTAAACATAAAATCATTTAATCATTAAGGTTTAGACTCCCTGCTTGGCTTTCTTAGTCTCTAGAGGTCTCTCTGTTACCATTCTGTTCCAGTAGAAGTAGATAGTCGTGCAGAATGATTTCCCAGTACAGTGCTTCAGACTTATATCTTAACCCCTTTTTACTATGGACACTTCCATTCTTAATTTACATTCCATCTCTCGAAAGGACAAGTGAATGTTCTCCTTAATTTCCTTAGAGCAGCACGAGATAGTAGATGCAAGCTTAAATTAGAACATACATAAGAATATAAGACTAACGAGAGGGGACCTTTCAGTCCATCAGGCTCATTTGTTTAGCTAATAGCTAAGCTATGCCAATATCTCATGCTGATACTTGTTAAAGGTTATCAAATATTCTTCTTCAACTACTTGTATCAGTAGATTATTCCAGATTCCCACAAATATTATATTAAAATAGTGCTTTCTCTCTTTACAGAAGATTTAAAACTTGTATTAATGTATTCTCCATCCATATAAAAATGGAAGATGTTGTATTAGCTAGCCTCAGGTTGTGAAAGTGTTAAACCATTAAAGGCTCATGCCTTTATTTTTTTCTTTTCTTAATGCATGGAGAAGTCACCGTTATGTACCAATCGTATGTCAGGAATGTGAGAAGTGATTTAGTGGACATAGAAGGAAGGTCACTCGTAGGGATGGGTGGTAAGTATAATTTGGTATTAAGAATAATGCTGGCAAAGTAAGGGGGCAGAAAAGTAATTATTTCCTATAAAGCATGTGAAAATATTGGTGGTATGGACAGGAATGAAGTATAAAAGAGATACTAATAACAATTGCTAGAAATTAAAGATTTGCCAAACAAAAGGCGCTCACATTGAACTGAGACTGCTGTTGCACATCTTTGCAATAAAGTCCATTCTGCTTGTCCAACTCCAGACTCCGGGTGAGTCCATTCTCTGCAGCATCTTCTCTTAAATACACCTCCCCTTAATTTCTACTGGTGTCCTCAAGTATGTGATTTGTCATTTAGTTGTTAGAATACCTCTGGATCTACTTTATCAGTGCCTTTGAAAATTTTGAAAACCATGTGGAATAGTAGGTCCATGGCTTAACAGGTGATGGCCAAATAAATAAATAATTAAATAGCCTCCATGGGTGTGCGTGCTTGTGTGGCTACAGGAAGTTGGTAGGTTGATTGAGACCAAGCAAGCCTGCATGTGAGGGTGTGGTCTGTCTTGATTGCTCCATTGGCTTTCCATGGTCTGTGAAATAGGTGCTGCCCCCACGGAGGCTTATAAGGGATGAACTGACACAACAAAGGGAAAAACAGAAGAAAGGAAAAAAGGAGGAAAAATAGACTGGCCAGCAAGTGAAAGACAATCGAAGCAGAGACGGAGTTTAATGGAGAAGAGAGAGTGTGAGTGTGCCCCTTTGGTGCAGGGAGCAAGAGGTAGTTGTTCGGGAGTGAGATTCATACCTGCGGGATCCTGAGACTGAAGAAAGGGTGCTCCTACTGAGTAATTGCTGGGGAGTAGGAGCAGCCTGACAAGTGGTGTCTTCCGCAGATGCCGAGGGATAGGCAGCGGGGGACATATGTGGCTCAGCAGGGCTCCCCAGTGTTGCTGGAGACCGGGCAATTGGTACTTGAACCAGGGTATGAAGGTTGACAGCACCTGTCAGTAGATGTCTCCTACTTCTGTGAGATCTGAACAGGATAAGTGGAGAAGGAGCCATGTTTAACAGGGGACTGTCTCTGGCTTTTAACCTCAACACTTTTAATGTAATTTATTTATTGGAACTGTTTTTAACATTCACTATCACTTATTTTATGGATTATTTACTTATTTATGGATTGATTGCAGTGCAGTATTTGGACACTTTAATTTTGATTGTTTGGATTTTTAATAAAATCACTGTTACACTTTTGCACCTAATCCTTGCTATGATGTTTGTGTCCTCATCTGCTAGGCTCGTCCTCGGTTATAGTATCGATGGTGGCAGGTTCAAGGGGCTCCTAGGATACCACAGGAGCATGGAGCCAACCCACACTGTCACACACCTATATTAGGTCCTCCTCTGATCAGACTAAACTGGTTTAATTCTCTTAGTCTGTCAAAGTACAACATGTCTTACAGAACTGGGATGCACTTGGTTTCTCCGTACCTTAATCTGACCTCAAGGTATGGACGAAACTCAAAATTCAAACCTTAAACTAGCTGGATATGTCAACAGGATCATTTCAAATGTTCTTCTCTATTAAGAATTAAGTCAACGTCAAAGTATACTTGGTAAAATTTATTTACTCTAAATAATATCAAATTGTATTTGTATCAGTCTTGAGGAGCTGCAAGGTTATAGTTGACAAAGATTTTGCTTTCTGTGACCTCTAAAGCCTTACTGTTATTCAGGTACAATGCTACAACAAAACCAAATAGTCAAAGTGCACTGTAAGGACATTCTGAGGGCATTCATGAACCTGAAAATAAATCAAAATATCCAAAAAATACAGGCTCTTCAGAATAAAAGTAAGGAAGTAATGAGCAAAGAAAATAAGCACAAATCATCATACCAAATGCAAAACTATATGAAAACTGCCTCATTGAAAATTCCTTAAATAATTTGTGTGTCCCTGTATCACCATTGGGGTGGCTGCCCATTTACACAACTAAGTATCTTATGAAGCATTTCCAATACCCAACTGTGTTTCTCTCTCTGTCTCTAACTATCTCTCCCTCTCCCAGTTCCATGCCTGTATGTATCCTGTCAATTCAGCTTTTACCAAAAACACACATTTCATCTCCAAGGTCAACTAAAGATTGGAAGTGAGTAGGCTTTATCCTGCCACCCTGAGACCACTTCCTGGGCAGCCACAGAAACTACTTCTGGGGTCAGTAACACAGTGTAGCAACCCAGTGTCCATATGCCCAGAGTTCCCACAAATAAGATTTTAAGTACAGACAACTCTATTCTCTCTCCTGAAACAATAAATAAAGCCATGGATTCCTATGGTCTCCTCTAATATAATGGAGAACTTCTAAGGTAATTCTCCATTAATCAATTTGTGTCGTGTCCCTATACACACTTGTTATCTTGGCACTGGCACAATGGTGACCCTTCTTACTGCCTTACTCTGTTTTTCTACACTTAGAATCTTGTAACGACTTCTGATTATATGGTAGTGAGCCAAAATAGTTGAAATACGCGTCACAGTATTTACACCATACTAACAGAAATTAAAAAAGGTGTATGAATTTATGTATTACTCAGAAACAAATTTTAACAGTAAGCAATAATAAAGAAATATACTCTTAATTAATATATAAGCAGCAATGCTAGAATATAAATCAAAACCAGTCATCATTATGAGAAAGAAACATATTACAGTGTGTATGCCATTATAGGACTTTTGATGAATAATAATCAATGAGACACCCACTCAGGGACAGCAAATTAATGCAAGTAATGGTGTGTTGGATCTCTGTTTTACGTTCCGGCTGGGATACCAGAAATATGAAGAGAGTTGTACAATTTATGAACAAGGTTCATAAATCAGTAAAAGTCTAAATTAACGCATTCACTTTCTCTATTGTGATTTGAAACATGGTCTTGCTTCCATTGATAACTCAGACACACTTGGTGAAATAGTCAAAACAGTACAATTTACTTATGACACGCAGATAATAGAAGATGGATATATGCAAATAAACATATATATATATATATATATATATATATATACATATATACTGTATATATATATATATATATATATAGAAAAAAGACACCAACAACACAAAACATAAAATAATGAAAAGCTTAGTTTAACATTTTCTATCCTACTAGGGGGTTCCCCCCTGCTCGCTTCACTCGCCAGCCACTTCACATCTCTGCCTCTGTGAAGAGGGGGGCTGAATGCACCCCAAGGAGATGTGGTCGCTCCTCCGAGACACCCTCTTAAACGGTGATACAATGGGAAACAAATACAGTTTTTTTTTACCTCCTCTTTGCTCTATCAGCTGCTGGCTTTGAACATTTAAAAGCCTGTACAGCTGCTGTCCTAATCTTTTTGTTTTATTTCCAGCCCCGGGCGTGGTTAAATCTTTTGGCACAAAGTGCCGTCTTGCGAGACGTGAGTTCTTGATATTTTTTTAGTTTATAATTTAAAAACGGAATAAGAATCTGAAAATCTAACAACATCACATTAAAGTTCAATCAATTCTGAAAAGAATGATAGCAAACATATATATGTAGGTTTTAAAATAAGCCAGATTTAAAGCATGACAAAAAATGTGACATAAAAACGTCACTGTTGCACTTTTAAGCTTAGGATTTCATATGTAGAGAGTAGATAGAAAAAGGCACATAGGTTAGATAAAACTTTCCTCTCCAATCGGAAAAGGCACACAACTTATGAATCTACAATTTTCAATTCAAGACGTCTAAATGGATAAGTTTTCTGGGTGGTTATGAGGCTTCTTTTGCTGGCAAGTGGCGTTCATTTGCTCACCACAGCTAGCATTTACCATGGCTTAGGGATGCCCGCAGACCACACTGATTTCTTTAACTCAGTCTGTGTGTGTGAGTGGTTGCATGTGTGAGGTGTAGCTCAGTCCTTTACTTTTGGATTTAGGCTTAGAATCTTATAACACCCAGTCGGTATTCTTCACAAAATTATCATCTGTAGCTAGAGTTGGCACCAATAACATAGTTTATTACCTGGCTCTGTCTTATCTATTAAATTTCAGTTAATTGATCTTAGCATCTAAGTATACTTATGGTTTGAGGCAAGTGATGCTTGGTTCCTTTCCTGGTTGGCTTTCTCCAGACACATAGAAGGACTTTTCAGTTTGCTTTATTTACCTTGTAAAGGAGGTGTCCTTCTTCGCCTTTAGTCACACCATCTGGTTGCAGGTGGTACTGCAGTTTTCTCTTTGAAGGTTACAAACAAACTGTCCTTTGATGCTAGCAAAGTCACACATGCTAAATCAACTGACGATCACTGAGAGACCATCATTTGCAAAGCGAATGCATGGTTTACATACAGTCTCCTTCTCTTGCTCCTGTCCTTGCTGTCCCTCAGCAAGGCTGGACTAATGGCACACTCATCCCATTTCCAGTACAGACGAGTATTCAACTTTTCACTCGAGCACAGTTGCCCTCTGGAGTAATGGGATTGCTTCAATCTCTGTTGCAGCCACACCCTATCAGCTATGGGATTTGGCTACGGGCAGCCAAATTACGGCCAGGTGAAGCTGTAGCATAGTAAGAAAAGCGCCTTTCGTTAGAGTGTTATAAACGTTTTTATAAGAAGGAATAGAGGTAGTGTCATTGGCTTCTTTGGTGCACATAAGCCCATCCTCTTGGTTGACCACTAGTTCTTAGTTTATGATCCTTGGTTCAGAACTCGAGTCCATTTCACACCTGAGAGAGATATGTTCTGGAATAAAGGAATCGACCATCTGATCAAATAAGGATGCAGATTCTTTTTCCAAAGGGACGTCCAGTCAGGCAAAGAAGACCTTTGGCTGGCAATAAGAGTATCTGGCAACAGTTTGCTAAGCCAGGACTCAGGTTCCAACATGGTTAAATGGATAATGCCAGTCTGTCCTGCAACATTAAGCATCAAAATGTACATTTTGATTACTACATTTTAGTCATGTGCACCTTTATCACTTATAAGTATGAAAATGCTGTGCTATTTTTTGATATGAACGATGCATGGGTGGTAGGATTCTGAAGAGTTTTAATTGCTGAACCACTCAAGAATTCATTGGTCCATTTTCTTATCTGCTTAATTCAAATCAGGGTCACGGGAGGCAAGCACAATAGGCTTAAAGGGGGAAATAACTGTAAAAAGGTGCCATTCCACTACAGAGCACACCTATGCGCTGTTCACACCTATGAACTGTACACATGGGGCCAGTTTAGATTCAGCAGTTATCTTAACATGTCTGTCTTTAGTATAAAGAAAGTGGTACCTGGAGAAAAACCCATACAGATGCGAGGATAGTGGGAATGTGTAAACTCTATAGAAATAAATAAACCAAACAAGGAAGGAAATACATAATTTTATACAAATCTGCCAAAATAGTAAAACAAGAAATTATACTTAAGAAAACTCTGTTTCAAAAGACAAAAGACTTCAAGCACAATGAGTTTCTAAAGGAACTTTGGTCAAAACATAAACTGCATCTACTACCAATCATATGAGGACATTGTTAAAAAAGCATATATTTATTTGCTAATAAAAAAAAAAATCATTAATAGAAAAAAAATTTTTTTTTATATGTTAGAGGAATCCAGAGTTCCTGTAGAAAATAATCATGGATAGAGGAAGAATACTGAACCTTCTCAAAATCAATGACTATGAATAAATGCTATGTACTTAGAGCTATAAATTTAAGGAGCAGTGCTCAGCACTGCATTCACAGCTTGATTCCAGCTTTATAAACAATGTTAATGTATTAAGCACTTATATTTATGGATTTGCTTTTTTACCCTTGGAAAAATTGAATACATGCTCAAATTTCACCAACAGTTTGTCACATACAGTCAGTCGGTAGTTGTGATATCTGATAATGTCATTGGCCCGGTGAGACAGGAGATGAATAGAATTTTTCAATAGCTCTTTAAATATGATATGATTTCACATATTTTTTAAAGAATGCTACGGTGGCTTGAGCTGAACATTTGAAGACTCTGAGCTTCCTGTTGCTATACATGACCCTAATTTTTTAAGTAGCAGTCTGCATTTGAAACATAGACTGTTTTATTTTCACTGCTTTTAATGCTAGGAACCTGCACTTCTTATGGTTGGAGTGTTTTTATGAGGCTTTTGCAATCTTCACCACCATTGTGGTTAATTAGATTTTTTTTTTCAATTTTAATTATGTAGTGACTAAGGCAGATGCATTTATCTTTCTGCACACTGTACCATGAGGTATTTTTTTAAATGTTAGTTTTCGGAATGAAATTCTTTAATTAAATCACCATGGGTCAGCTCTCCAAAGAAACACCTAAAAGAGGATTACTGTTAGAATTTAGAAGTAAATATGATAGAATCAGCATCATGATGTACAATTTCAGTTCTCAGCCATTTCACTAATATGTAGTTCTAATCTTATATATCCATCCATCCATTTTCCAACCCGCGGAATCCGAACACAGGGTCACAGGGGTCTGCTGGAGCCAATCCCAGCCAACAGAGGGCAGGAACCAATCCTGGGCAGGGTGCCAACCCACCGCAGGACACACACGAACACACCCACACACCAAGCGTACACTAGGGCCAATTTAGAATCACCAGTCCACCTAACCAGCATGTCTTTGGACTGTGGGAGGAAACTGGAGCGCCCGGAGAAAACCCATGCAGACACGGGGAGAACATGCAAACTCCACGCAGAGAGGACCCGGAAAGCGAACCCAGGTCCCCAGGTCTCCCAACTGCAAGGCAGCAGCACTACCCACTGCGCCACCATGCCGCCCTAATCTTATATATTCCCTTGTAAAAGTTTGTACCATTTGCATTTCCCATTTAAACATATTTCTGTTCTAAATATTACCAATGGACTTAGAAAATTTCATAAATCACCAACATATAGTAACATACTTCACATTGTTCTGAGGCTAGAAATAAAATAATTCTACCTCATCTGTCATGGCCTGCTCTTTTACATCTTTGCTAATACTCATTTACCTGCCTACAGTCACCCCATCCTTGGCTTTATCCCTTATTTTAGGTTATCTTCCAGGAAAATTATGGTATAGTCATGTGATTTGCAAGATGTGTATTTAGGCAGGCATCCTTCCTCAGTCTTTCCTTGGTGTGTCCTTAATGTTTAAGCTCTGAGTGGTGTTTTCACATTATTCAATTCAAGTCAGTTTATTAAGCACACTTCCTCTGATTAGCCCAGGGTTCTATAAAATAATTACAAAAACACATATTATTTAAGCACAAAACACAATGAAACATAAACAGAGAAACATCATGCACCGTCTCTCTTCTTCTTTGCACCTAATAGTCCTATAAATAGTCTGGGCCAATAGTAGCAGCCTTCTGTCTTGACCAGAGGTGCTGCACTTTGAATATCATTTATAGTTCATTCCCAGATATCATCCAATCAAAGTGATATTCCGTAAAGGATCACTCAGTAGGTAGAGTTTAAAACAGATCTATGTTCACGTACACTAGCAAGGACTACTTTTCAGGTTACACCAAGTGATTTATACAATCATATAAACAGCCTTATGGATTCTCTTAAATATGGAAGTAAGTAACCTTGATTCAGGACTGGATGTAATAATATTTGGGTAAAAACATAAACAATATTGTAACATCTCTGGAGTATCTCTGAATAGTTTTTTTTTCTTTTTTTTTTTTACCAAAACTGGTCATTTTTAGGGTTTCACCAGCACCACCTACAGGTGTGTATGACACCTGCATTGCTGACAGAGATAAAACAGGCTGAAGAGATGGGTGACTGAAGCAGTTACATTGATCTACCTTTAGAGTATCTCAAATTAGAAGCCAAAAAATATATTACTCCAAAGCAAAAGTTTAAGTATTTAAAGCTGGAAAGGAAAACTTGGCAGAAGTTTCAAGGGCTAAAAAATTACACTTTCCTCTTTTGGATCCTTCACTACTGAAACAAAATTTCAAGTTCAACTTGAACTTGAACTTAAACTCAGTCTTTTAATTGCTTTTTCTTCAAGTGAAAAACATGAGGAACATCAGGGGAAGACAATCAGTACTTTCTTACCTTATTTGCTGTTTACCATCATTGTAATTGTGAAGAAATACATAAAAAAGAACAGTCCAAACTATGAATTAATCTCTTAGGTATGCATAAAAATTAAATGGAACCAATAATCCAGACAATGGCTGACTCAAGTACTGTACTGTTTTAATATGTGAAACAACCACTACTCATTAATGCAAATGAACAAAACCCCTTTAGCATTCTTTACAGTGTTCTTGACAGCTCACACAGGGCATTGCTATAATTTCTAACATCACTGTACAAGGAAAACTTACCGTCTGAAAGTAATGAAGCACCATTTTCAGTTGACATAATGTTATTTAGCCATAATATCATAACATCCTTGAAATAAAAACATACCCTTGATGATCCCTCCCCCTCCACCAGATGTTAAACTAATATGTCTTTGACTGCAGAGAGAGAAAGACGTCATGCCAGTCTGGAAGGGTCAGCTCCACTGTATACCAGGGTGGCAAATTGAAGGATTTGGACCTCAGTCAATTTATTTACAGTATAAGGTCTACTTTGCTTCCTGGAAAACATATACATTTTACCATCTTATTGCAATGGTATTTTAAATGTTGGCAGACGTTGTTATTGTGGGATGTTCATGTCACCGGTTGCTATGGTTTCCATCACAAAATGCTTTAACAGGGTCCTGACTAGTTTCTGATCTATGACTTTGACTTTTGTTTAACATCATTGGCTTTATGAATTATCAGTTTTTTTTCTTGATTCTGACCCCAGCACATATCGTTGACCTTGATGCATCTCCTGACTCTGTGTTGACTCTATCCTGACTTCCTTGCTATGTAGTTTCTAAATCAGAAATTTACTGAAATTTTCTCTGAACTTACATTAAGACCATCATGACGTAAGTATTGGTTAGTCTGTTTCTCTGGTGGTCAGTAAATTAAAATCTGTTTGGAATGCTGATCTTTTTTTTTTTTTTTTATAAAGCTCAGTGATATACATTGTTTTTTTATTTTCATTATTGGTTTTAATGCTTAATTTCAGCAATAAATTCAGATTTGTTTCTCTTTAAATTTATTTTTGCATGAAGCATAATAAATCATTTGTTGCCTTGTATATGTAAGTGTTTCCTGAAGTGTTCTGATTGATATCTTCGGAGAAGTGTTAGTTTCACCAAAAAGTCAATTTGTGTGGAAATAAATGTAACACATTTTAAATCTGCTATTAATAAAGCACACAGTCTGAATTTGCAAGTCTAATAATACTATTTAAAGTTCAGAGCTCCAGGACAAGAGGACTGTGGTCAATATGGGAATATACATGATACAATGAAGAAAAGAAAGAATAGTGTCTGAGACACAGGTAAAAAAACTTTCTTGGCTACCACAGCTATGGCCCTTAAAAAAACATGAAATTGTTAACACTAGAATTACCAAAGCTTACAAAAAATGTAAATCCAGCCCATCTTAAATCTGCTCGGACCTCTCCATCAGCAGCCTACTATCCCATCCTCCCAACGCTGCAGAAAGTGCAAAAACCTCTCCCAGCTCAAGTCTGGTTTATCAGGGAGTGAAGTAGTACCTAGAGCTGTATAGGCTAAAAAAATATATCATTATTTGTTCCATGTCTACAAAGATCTATGTAAGTGTAGGATGACAGGAAATGCAAGAAATGTTGAACACATACCTAAAAGACAAACTTTTTCCATGTTTTAGTACTAACGACAAAATGTAGACATGAAGAGTATAATGTGTGAAGACTGAAGTCTAAATAAGCACTTTCACAAAAGGTATTAATATAACAGAACAAGTGCGCTTTTATTCAAGACTATAACCGAAGAAAAAGAAATTTGTGTTAGTGTGGGTCATTATAACAACTTCTTTGATAGTACAGCGGTATGAACTGCTAACTCCTATTCAAAGGGTTCGAGTCTCCCCACTTCTTAAAACAAACGTTTTGAGTAGTGAACTGCTGTTATTGCTACTATTATACAATAAAAACATACATTTGATTTGAGTCTGTAACAGCCTAGTGTAAATGTATGGTACTTGTAAAGGTTAGCATTTTTTTTATTCAGTTTTATTCTCTCAGTCACATTCACGCTCGCCCCGATCTGACACTGCTCTTTTCAAATAAAGTTTTGCTTTTTTTCAAATGTGGCACTTGGTGCCATGGCCCACCTGCCAAGTTGTTTTGCCTGCCTAAGGTAAAGTCATCCCTGATGGAGGATTGCAGGAATCGTGAGAAAGAGGGGTCCTTTCATCGGATTGGCTGGCCCAACACTGTTTCAGCCGTGGAATGTCCAAATGGGGGAGGCAGCTTGATGGATGAGGTCTCCAGGAGTCTAAAATTATCCAAATCTTACTATGTGATATCATCTATTGTTAAATTCTGCTCCGTACTTCTAAAAAACTAATTTTTTATTGAGGATTTGTTCTGTTCTGTGTATTGTATTGTATTGACCCCCTTCTTTCGACACCCACTGCACGCCCAACCTACCTGGAAAGGGGTCTCTTTTTTGAACTGCCTTTCCCAAGGTTTCTTCCATTTTTCCCTACTAGGTTTTTTTTGGGAGTTTTTCCTTATCTTCTTAGAGAGTCAAGGCTGGGGGGCTGTCAAGAGGCAGGGCCTGTTAAAGCCCATTGCGGCACTTCCTGTGTGATTTTGGGCTATACAAAAATAAACTGTATTGTATTGTATTGTATTGTAAATAAAGACATGCTATAACAGAGGTGAACTCGGATGAGGACGAGGTTTCTACATCGGAGAGAGAGAACAGAAGCCCTCCCTGCAAGAAACATCCACTCGCACATAAGAACAACGCAGCTGCACCAGGCGTAAAGGCAAAAGATAGCACCGTTTGGATGCACCAAGATGTCAGGCGTCATCCTGCCAGTCAATCTGCCCCACACCTGTCCAACAAAGCAGCACGGCTTACAGAGCTCGCCAAACATATCATGCAAAGTCCAGTTTGTGATTATGTTTAGTGATGGTCTTTATATAAAAACATTTATATGTTAATATATAAAAGCCAGACTGAACGTTATTTACCTTGACTTATTTACTCATTTTCCTACAGCGTAAAGTCACAAGTAGACTGCACAGCTTCCTCTATTTGATCGACAAGGGCATGCTCACAAATTACTGCCACGAGAAATACCTGCTGACACTTCTGTATGCAATCAATGGTACAAGAATGCAGTCAGACTTCTTTTTTTGGGCACATACACTGTCCACATCCAAACATTAGCGTGTAGAGTCACTCGTGTACTGAAGAGTCTATAGCTGCAGGTCGAAGGTGTCATTGGACTTTTACAGTCACTGTACTTTGTATATAAAACCCAGATCGAATGTTATTTACCTTGATTTATTTACTTATCTTCCTACAGTGTAAAGTCACAAGTAAACTGCAGAGCTTCCTGTGTTTGTTCGACATGGGCATGCTGACAAAGTACATGTGTACAGAGCTTCCACCTGCAGCTAAAGTCACTTCAGTCAACTAAACTCAACAAGTCTAGAATCAAATTTTAGATAACTGTTGAAGAAAATAACAAATACATATGCACTAGATAGTATTCCCTATTTGGAGAAAGATCCCACTTGATTACCATGGAAAGGCAGTTTGACGTGTGAGCCTCACGCAGGTGAGAAAAGCCATTCCTGACAATATTTTCACATTGCTTTAATAACAAATAAAAGACAAGCCTGCTCTGCACCGTACAGTAACCAAAATGATGCATTCTTTTTTTTTTTCTTCTTTTGGCTGTGAAGCTATATAATGTCCTATACATAAGGAAATAAGGTGTTTTGATTTCCTTGCCTCTGAAATATTGTCACATTGCCAAAGGATAATAGAGTTTGAACTTCTAGAATCTATAAAAGCCATATAAAAATTTTAGAGGAGTACTAATGCGGTCTGTTTTCCTTACACAAAGGGGCACTGTGAAAGGAAAAAGTCTGAGAAACACTGCTGTATGCTAACAGGAGGGGTAAGGGAGGGCATGGAAGAAGAAGAACTGCTCAACAGCTGCCTCTGGGTGTGATCCTCTTGGGGGACAGTCCCATCCATCTTTGAATGCTATACCACTGTGATGTCACTCTAACTCAAAGTTTGTTTAAGCTGGCTTCACAGAAAAATTTTCCATGAAAAATTATGAGCACCCAGAAAATTTGCAGAGAAAAATGTTGTGGCAAATTTAGCCAAATAACACTATTGAGGATATGGTAATAAAATAACTTAGGACAGCATTCTTTAGTGAATAAACCTACTGATACCAATCCATCCATAAATACATGGGGACGAATATGCAAACTACATATAGATGTGGGCATTTTAAGACAGGAATGACAACTCTGCGCAACCACTCTCCCTATAATAAAGCATCAATATTAAACTTACTAAAGTTCTACCTAATTAACACTAAATTTACACCTATCGGTTCTTGAGATTGGATTGCATGCTGTGTGTGTTCTCAACCTTTTTTCTCTAGATCACCAAAATATGCACATTCATGATGATAGCAGCAGCAGTAGACAAGAGATTGCAAAAGTAACTCAACACAATTTTTTTTTAGTGGCAGAAATGATAAGTTTTGCATTGCAAAGAACTGTGAGTGAAGGTGTGACTTATTCAGTGATGATTATGTAGTTCTCTACAGAACAGCAGTTCACATCCGAACATCAATAATAACAACGCTTGGAGACGAATTTTCAAGTTCACACCATGCTCCTGGCCCAAAAGGGTGCTGCAGAGGAAGAAAAACACTGAAGCGAAGATCACAGGCAATTTCCATTTTTAAATGTTTTGTTTTTTTCCTTTTTTGCTTTCATAAAATTTTATGGATGTGCTGGTTTGCAATATGTGGGCAATTTCAAGACGCAGTTCAATATTCAGTACTCTTAGCTTATATTCAGTTAAGTTTTAATGCTTTTGTTTTCACATTTGACCTTGGAGCCCTTTACCTCCATTATAAAGCACAGGAGCAGGCTAGAGATTTTTTTTTTAATATATAACAAATGCTTCACTTTAGAAAACAATTTCATGTGGTAAAATCATATACCCCATGATTTTGAAATAAATACCTTTAACTCGAGAAATACCAAACTTATTCTTTAATAGCTAGGTAATTTGAGGATTAGTATTCTCTAAATGAACTTTTTTTGTACTTTAATAAGTATCTATACAAACTGAAAAAGAGTAAAATGTTCTTTTGTCATGCATTTTATATATTTATGTGGTGCTTTTATTTTATTTTATTTTATTTTATAGATTTTATTAAATTCTCCAGCAGTCTGGAGTTTTTTTGTTTTTTCTGTCCTCCCTGGCCATCGGACCTTACTCTTATTCTATGTTAAGTAATGTTGTCTTATTTTAATTTCTTACTTTGTCTTTTATTTTTCTTTTCTTCATTATGTGAAGCACTTTGAGCTACTTGTTTGTATGAAAATGTACTATATAAATAAATGTTGTTGTTGTTGTTGCTGCTACATTATCTGTCAGTTACTGCTACTTTTTGAACCACTTGCCTTTTCTTAATTTCATAGCTACCTTGATGCCTTTTAAACTATTAGCTTTTCCTGCTGCTGCCTGCTTCCTTTCCATTTATCAGGTACATCTGTTGTTTTATCTCACCCAGCACCCTTTTTATGCTGTTGCCTATTTTGCTTTCAAGACTTGTATTGTGTTCTGCTGAGACTGCATTGCAGGCCTGCACCTCATCACTCCATCTCATGCTGAAACCTCTCAGCTTGGTGTCTGTGGCCAATATAATGCCTTTCTTTTTTGTCCATTTACTGGAAGCAACTTGGCCCAGATCACTGTACTACTATGGTTCAATGCCCTTTCGATTGGTGCCTTTTGTTGCTCTTGATTATTAATTGTTAGCCTCATAGCTTCACATTTGGTTTTGTCTTTCCAGCATTATCAGGCGTGCTGCAGAAACCGATGTATAGATCCTCCTCTGTCTGGCTTTTAGATGAAAGAAATTCTGTAAATGTTCAAGGTTATGATCTGTTGACCTTCTCCTCACAAAAGAAGAGACACAGTTGTGTGATATAGCAATATGTGAGGTGTTAGAATGTTGTGCCTGTCAACTATTGAACTTTAAAGTATAGCAAACTTTAACATATATAGGGTGTTGTCCCATAAGCATGTATTAAAAGTGGTCCTGCCACCATTAGAAAAAAACCCCAATGAGATATGGTTACTTCTATGACGGTTGTCCCTGAACATGCTTATTTATTGAACTGCACTTCCTCCAGTGAATGACAGACCTCCTTGCCCTTAAGGCAATCTATAAATAGAAAACATTAAATTTGTTACAGGAGAGATTTCCCCAAGAATGCCAGAGAGCTGCTAGGAGGTCTAAATAGGAAATGGTGTGGTCCTGCTTATGTCAACCAAAGGGCAGGCAGCCTAGAAGCAAACAGAGATTGATCTGGATTACATAGGCTTGTTATGTTATTTTGTTATTTTTATTTTTATTTTTCATATTTTTTATTTTGCATTCTTTGTATATTCTTTATTCTTGATCCTTTTCATTCGAGTGGCACTTTCCTTGAAATAGTAATGTGGCTTGTTTTGAATTTTGGAAGTCAATTGGCCTCAGTTATAGTGCCATTAGTTAATCAAATGCATCAGAAGCACTATGTGACTGAGTACTTTTCTGTATACAATGTTTTAATTTTTTTTTTTATCAGGGGCTAATATTATTAGTTGACTTGAGGTGCTTACTATTGAACATGCTACATGCAGTCCTTGGTGTTGTTGGTGTGAAAGAGCTGGCAGCAGAACTCTGCATTAACACTAAAATTACCAGAGCCTACAAAAAAACTCATAGATCCGGCCCACCTTAAATCGCTTCTTAAATCTATTCGCACCTCTCCGCCAGCGTCTTTTGTCATCTAAATGTGCTGATAAACACAACCTGCAAGCAGCCGGCTATTCCATCCCCCCACCGACTTAGAACATGCACGAACTTCACCCAGCTCATGCCTTGATTGATTATCTGGGAGTGAAGTGGAGTTTCAGAGTGGAAATAATAGATTGTTATATGGAACACACGCATTTCATATGTGTCCCGTTTCTACAGTAATCTGTGTAAACACATTGTTAAAACAGAAACTTTTTCATATTTTAGTAATAAATGTTACAAAATGTAGGCATAAACTATAAAATGTGTGAAGCCTGAAGCCCAAAAATCAAATAAACACTTTCACAAAAGGTTCAAGAATGACATGACAGCTTCCGTGGCGTAACGCTAAAATTTGCTGACTCAGAGCGCAGCAGGCTTGCCGTCCTTAGAGACCCAAGTTCGATTCCCTGCTAGGGAGAAAATGTTTGTTTTTTTTTTTAACCGTTGCCTCTCTACCTGCCTGCCTGAACTCCCTGTCTATCTATATAGTAATAACAGTAATTTTATTATTATATAGCAGCTTCCCTGTCTGCCTATCATATAGTGCCTTTTCTTCCTATCTATCTATATATCTATCCCCTTGGCTGTTTTTTTTATATATCTATTATACAGTGCCCTATGGGGTGCCAAACAGGCAATTACAATGATTTTCGGAATATATAAAGTCATTCCTGAATATATAAAGTCCGCATTGGAATATATAAAATCATTTCTGAATATATAAAGTCAGCGTCGGAATATTTAAAGTCATTCCCGAATATATAAAGTCAAAACTTGAATATATAAAGTCAGCGTCAGAATATATAAAGTCATTCCTGAATATATAAAGTTAGCGTCGGAATATATAAAGTCACTTCCGAATATATAAAGTCAAAGCCTGATTATATAAAGTCAGCGTCGGAATCTATAAAGTCATAACCAAACATATAAAGTCAAAACTTGAATATATAAAGTCAGCGCTGGAATATATAAAGTCATTCCTGAATATATAAAGTTAAACCTTGAATATATAAAGTCAGCGCTGGAATATATAAAGTCATTCCCGAATATATAAAGTTAAACCTTGAATATATAAAGTCAGCTTTGGAATATTTAAAGTCATTGTCAGAATATATAAAGTCATCATAGGAGTATATAAACTCATTCCTGAATATATAAAGTCAAAGTCAAAATATATTGATTGAAACGACTCAGGTACATTTCTAGTAAACTAAAAAACTGAAATAAGTTAACAAAAACGTATTCAGAAAAATATATTAAAAAAACACTGTCCGGTTAATGTTTTGAAAATGATGCATGTGCCTGGCATTTTGAACACTATATTTATTTATTCTTTTTGTATGGGCTCATTTTTGGTCAAACCTCACAAGCCCAATTGACTCTGAGTGGCTTCTGTGTGTAAGTTTACCGCAACCATTACTCAAAATAAAAGATTTCTTTCACTAGTACGAGTAAAATGACAAGCACAGAAATTAGAGAGTATTTGATGGAACTACACCATTTTACTTGTGAACTTTCCCAATGTTCCCTTGATCTAAATCATTTGGAGCACATATCTAGATGTGCCGAGGAACATCTTAACATCATTCTTGCATTTATCTTGGCCGGTAATACATACGTTTCCGAAAATACACATCATGAAACTCTCTTATCCTCTTTAGATGTGCTTTTTGAATTTCTAAATCGTATTTACGGCTCACTTTCGGAACAAATACTCTCTTGGAGGGGGTGCACATCCAGAATGCGTAATGGTTATAATTTCGCCTAGTTTGCAACATAATATCCAAGGAGGTCGACCAAGATAATTTGTTATTATTATTATTATTATTATATGCCATCATGTATATACCAGTGTTTACATATTGTGAGGTTTATTGTGCATTGGTTTTGTCTAGATTCTCTAATTTTTGTTAACATCTTAAAGATGTTCGTGTCAAATCAATTGATGGTAATAAACTGCACTCATGCGAGTGTCATGCGATGGACACGATATACGTATGAATTTTCATTATTTTTACTTATTATTTGGCTGGCGTCTTTTTTTAAGGCTACTTGCAACATGCGCTATGCATCAGGTTAAAATTTTTTTATTAATGTATTTTTTTCTTTATCAAATTGTAGCACAGGCAGGTAAAGTAACTTTCTCATGAACATACAATGTCAGTCATGGAAGCCAGTAGTGAAGAATATACCCTTAACCACTATGCCATACCTATCTGATCGAGTCGATTTTTAATTTTGGTGTTTTCAACTGAACAGCTGAAGGAACCTAAAATACATGGGGTTAGGGGTTGGCTATTAACATAAGTTAATATTCTCAAAGCCACATAATACATATCAGGGTGGCAGAGGCACCAGGCTCACCATCACTGGGTACAGTTACATTACAGTTCTGGATGGAAAACTAGTACATCACAGGACCCACACCCACAATCACACTCATTCAGACTGTTACTGTATTTGTAGTCTGTAATGTGGAAATCGTTTTGTTTTAAAAGACTCACATTGTTTAGAAACGTGCAAACGTGTATTGTTTAATGGTGCTCCAATAGGTTATAACTGTTAATGTTCCTTCTCCAGATACAACACTAATCCAACTCATGTCATGTATTTACGAGATTTAGGATTTTCTTGGACATCAATTTCAAGAATGATGTGTGTGAGCATTCGAACACTATTCAACCACAGACAACAACTGGATCTTGCCCACTATGGTAAATACAGTGTAATGTCTAATGCAATGTTGGATCAGTTAATAATAGATATTTTGTCATCCACACCATATTCTGGAGAGACATATATATATGGAAGTTTAAGAAGTCGCGGAGTTAGAATTCAGCGTTGGAGAATAAGATAACGGCTTGGACTGATTGATCCTGTAGCAAGAGCTCTAAGAAGACGATATTGTATTAGAAGAAGAACATATAATATTTGTATACCCAATCAACTTTGGTAAGAAAGTTTTTTTTATTTTTTTTAAAGTCTAATTCATGTATTTAAAACATATATATTATTTATTATAGGCACGTGGATGGCAATCACAAATTAAGCCCTTGGAAATTCATCTTTCATGGCTGTGTTGATGGCTACAGTAGATGCATAATCTACCTGCAATGTGCCAACAACAATAAGTCTTCCACTGTCCTTCAGCTTTTTCAGGATGGTATAAACAGATTTGGATTACCATGTTGTGTACGTACAGATGCTGGAAGCGAAAATATTGATGTAGCTCACTTTATGATTGCTAAAAGAGGTGTCAACAGAGGAAGCTACATAGTTGGCCAAAGTGTTCATAATCAAAGAATTGAAAGATTGTGGTCTGAACTGAACTGAAGTTTTGTTTCCATATTTTAAAGATATATTTCTTTTTATGGAGAACCTTGGTATTTTAGATAGCACAAACTCAGACAATATCCGTGTACTGCATTATGTTTTCCTGCCAAGAATAAACAGAGCTTTAGTAGAATTTTTTAACCAGTGGAATCATCACAGTCTTAGTACTGAACACAACTTGTCTCCACTTCAGTTATGGACTACTGGCATATTGCAACATTCTGAAAATTCAGTTTGTCAAGAAGTGCTTGAATCCAACAATTTAAATTATGGTATTGACCTTTTTGGTCCCATGTCTGATTATACAAATTTTTCTGATAATGTGTATGATTTGGAACTTGCATTTGATAATCAGGAGGAAAATCATTTACGAAACTTAGTCAATCCATTGTCTGATGATGGGAATCATGGAATTCAGCACCCTGAATTCCCCTATGTGATTTTCTGGAAAATAATAACAGTTCTACTAGTGATTCATCATAAGTACATACAAGTCAAAAATGTTGAATTTGTTAAAACGATTTACATTAATAATGTATCATTAAATAGTACAGTACCTGCAGTTTTGTTATGACAGGATATTGTTTTGTCAAGATATGTAAATTCTTGCTAAAATGAATGGCACACTACTAAATATACAATATGTCTACTTACAATTATATTGTTTGTATAAGTAAAAGTTTAAAATAGCAATGAAAACAGTATTTTCAGTATTCTTTTTTTGTGATAAATGAAGAAACACAGCTGTCTTCAGTGCAAGTCACTTAAATTAGTAGCCCTTGAAACTGTTTAAGTTTCCAATATCAAACTTTTGGCTTTTTCTTCCTTTTGTATTGTTTCTGAAAAAATAACCCCACAAAACCTACTCAACTGCCTGTTGTAGCCCATTGTAACCATGTCATCTGCACTTCTTAACAGGTAATCGCTTTGAGTAGTGAGAAGAGTCCTATATACCTGTAAATGTATTGTGTTATTTTGAATCATAAAAAGATCTGAAACTGAGCCTCTTTATAACCCAAGTATTGGCCAATAAATTACTGTTAAAAAAAAAAAACCTTTAACAATTTTAATTAAGCCCATGATGACTTTTTCATAACACAGATATTGTCCACAACACAAAAAGATCAAACTTGAAGTAGTCTATTAAATAACTTTACCATTCACTTTACTCATACACTGTCATGAATGTAACAATAAGGCATTTAACCTGCACCTAAATAACAAGTCCATAAGCAATGCTAATAGAGAAAACAATAAACAGTTATATTTATAGTAAACTTAAAGATGTCAATACCTGATTCCTTGACAATACAAAATTAATTTATTTCAAATATATGAACAATAATTAAAAACACAGTGTAACTTTGTTCTTTTTGCAAATAAAACATTCTGACGTTGAAAAATGTACAAATACCACAAAAGATTTTTTTTATTGCTTAATGTGTAATGTTTGTAATATACATCATCATCATCATTAAGCCTTTCCAAACCCTGGGAAATTTCTAATGCCAAAATTCATATTGTTTTTTAAAGTTAGTATAATTGTTGGTTAGAGGAATCCTAAGTATGCAGTCGCAGGTATTCACCAAAGGGAATTTTGACTTGCAGTGCAAGAACTCCAAAGATGGCTCAGGAAAGAAACCAAGAGGAGAAACTGAATCACTTCCTGTTGCAAAAATAAGTATTTCTTCCAGTGTCACTGCATCAACACAAACTGAAAATAAGAAAAAAGTTACTTTAGTTAGCACAGATTTTTAGTAGCTTAATTTACATTTTTACACTTCACAACCAATGGCGGGCTACTGTGTAGCAA
Organism: Erpetoichthys calabaricus; assembly: GCF_900747795.2. Classification (NCBI taxonomy): domain Eukaryota; kingdom Metazoa; phylum Chordata; class Cladistia; order Polypteriformes; family Polypteridae; genus Erpetoichthys; species Erpetoichthys calabaricus. Next base: position 124,230,299 of record NC_041394.2, read on the forward strand.
AAGAAAAACAGTACAGTGCAGACTATTTGAGACAATTAACTCTGCAAGGGGATATGCAATAAACTTACAGCTTCATTCTTCATTATACACAGAATTTGGGGAAAACTAGATTTGTTCTGTAGCATGTAAACAACCCACATGTATAGCAGCTGAAGCTTCAAAGGTGAATGTACCAAAATAAACCAGAACAATTATTTTACCCAAGCATTAAATATAGTTTCTTATAAACCCCATTGAACCACTTCTTAATGTGGCCTGCATCATTATAGTATGTTACCCCATTTTCAACTTTACATCTCTTAGTTGACGCATAGCTGCAGAGAAAAAATCTATATTTTCTACAGAGGAAATATTCGTAACACTATGCACCTTAGTACATTCATTGAGTGTCTCAGTTTAAAAGGGCAAGCAAAAAATTAAATATCACACCTAACCTTGATTAATGAATGGGACAGCATTTAACATTTGGCATGAAGTTTAAATATAACTTGTCAGAAAGTCCTTTGTCAGGTTGAATTGCGACCTCTAATGGCAGAATATTAAAAATCACTTGTGGCGCTTTTCCTACATATTTATGGGTGAAAGTTCAGGCTTCGCACGTCTTTCGTTCTTTTGTTTGCTTGCTGCACGTTGTGGGAAGTTTGTCCTTTTCTCTTATCACTTGAGCCATTAATGATGTGCGTCCTTGCGGAAAAATCACAGCAACAGGAATTAAAGTACTTTCAGAGTTCAGATTGTGCTTGAAATTAATCTTTACCTCGATATTGGAAAGGGGAGTTTACAAACAAAGTTGTACCACCGTGGAGTTAATAGCGGCACCTCCCGTGACCAGACATCTGATCGTGTCTATGGTCGTTTGGACTTTATCTCACCCGCATCTATTACACCAGCCTGTCGTACCGAGACCAGCTCTCAATTTTATAACTATTATTTTGTAGTATTATAACATGACATTGTAAAATACATGTAATCAGGTTAAGGGTCTCAAGAAGCCAGGGTGAAACCTGGCACCATCAGTCACCAGACTGGACATTCCCTGGATATGACACCGGTCAATCACAGGACACAATACAGCACGCACCCACAACTCAGAATTGCACGAGGCCAATTCAGAGATGCCACTTAACTTAAACCAGGCAGACATGGAGAGAACATGACAATTTCACACAAATAACAACCTGGTGTGGAATTCCATCTCAGAACAGTGGAACTGTGAAGTAGTAGTATTCTACTATGCCACCTGTAAAATACATGTAATATTATAATAATCAATGTTTAAATAAGCCTATTTTTATACATTACATTCTGCATCTTGCAGATAGTCTCTCCAAAATCCCACTACAAGTAATTCAGCTTCATATCTGTTGCTTCCTTCCTCTGACATACGAAACTTGAAAAGTTGTTCAACCTCAATAGCTGTTAATTTTTTCTCCAATTTAATAAAAAGGGATTGAAGCTGCTGTGGAAACTGCTGCAATGCTGAAAGAACTCCAAGGCTCTGCAGTCCTTCTTGAAATCTATGAATAAAAAATAAAAATTCTCAGTAAAACCCAATTCTTATAACTACTTCCATATTTAATATGTTACATATATATGTAACAATAATGAACATGTAAGTAACACTTTCACAATAAAATATTTTAAGTACACATTGATTAATTTATGAAATAAATATCTGAAACTCAGAAATGTACATTGAATTTTCAGGGTATAAAAAGGAATAAATATTTACTTAATGAAATTGATATTGTATACCTTTCAAATGGAGTTCTTGTTCTCTGTAGCACATACCAATGTGCCACATCTTTGGTAACAGCTCCTTTATTTTCCAAGGTGATTTTTCTGAAACACCTGGAAAGGTTTAAAATGCAGGATGCTCTGATAGCCACTTGCAATTGTGTGTCTGATGTAGCTGTTTTTATCTAGAAGGAGACATAACAGTATTAAATTACGGTACTTTTTGTTTACAAATTGGACCAAATGTAAACTATGTAATTGTCTGATTGTTACTTACCCTTTCTTTAACAGTGGACTGTAGTATGGACTACTTATTATTCAAGAAATTTAAAGGAATGCTCTATCCATTTTTTTTTAACTTGTTGCTTACCCTATGTAGTTGTTGATAATGGCACAGATAATTTTTAATCTAAAGTTTTTATGCAGAATGGATATAAAGCTTCTGATAGAACTGCCATCTATGGGGAACAACATTGTACAACAGAAAAAAAGTATAAAAATGAAAAAATCACACCCTACTAGTGTCACATAATCCACATCAAGTCATCACATCATATGTCCCATGTACTTTAACTAAAATATTGTTAAATAAATCACTTCTGTAAAATGCTCTTGTGAATTAGAATGGAACATGTCGAACCATAAGTGAGTATTTAAAACTGTAGACCTACATAACATTATTAGATTTATTTTCATAGCGCTGAGCCACAACAGGAGTACCTTGGGATTATTTTGCATCAGTTTATGAAAGTGCAGAGTTGAACTAATCTTCTGCTTGTTGAAACATCTCAGACGTGCACAAGCATGAGGCAGACTCTGTTCCTGGAATTGTTTTCACACACTTTTGTTTAACTTTTAATCGTCAATTGTACTTGTCTCTCGGAGCACTTGGCAGTGTTGATATAACATGAAGCACAATGTTTGCAAATGAATAAGTGGTTATTGAGCTGGACTTGTGACCAATGAATTAAGGAGGTATGCAGTTCTTCAACTGAAATGGTCACTTGCATTTGAGTATGTAACATTTTCATTCATGATACTATTTTCTGGAAGCGGATTATTTAACAAAATTTCAGTACAAATACATGTGTGTTTGAGACATTGTGAGCATGCAAGTAAATGACTTGAAGTGCATAAGATTTTTTTCACAGATGTTTCTGATGCTTTTTGCTGTTGTTCAGCATTGGCCCCCATGGGCACCTATTTTATCAGAAATAAAAAAAAAACAACAGATTGTTGTGTTGAACATACCTCTATAAGTTGATTATGAATATCAATATCAAGAATATCCTCAACTTCTGCTTCAGTATTTTCTGGACCTTTGGCCAAGGATTTATAAAGAATTGGGGAGAAAAAGCATGGTGATTGCCCCCCATGCACAACAGACATTGCTATCAGTTGTCCCGCAAAAAAATAGCAATTTTCCTTTAATGCTGCATGAAAGATTGATAAAAAAGGTTTTATAAAAATCAGTCACAAAAGCAAAACATTTAGTTATATGAAAATCCATTAGAACGATAACTTAGTCAAGCAGTTAAGGCTTTGAACGTCAAACACTGAGGTTGTAAGTTTAAATTCCACCACTGACATTATGTGACCAAGTCCCTTCTCCTACCTGGGCTATAATTGAAAAAGAAATGGAATGAATTGTTGTCTCAGAATTTTTCATCTTATTGGATAAAGGCAAATATTAACTAATAAAGTAAAAAGAATTTTGCGAACATACCTGCTGAATTGCAACTTAAAAGTTTGCTCCCTGAAGCACGCTCAAACATTCCACTGTAATCTTTCAAATATTTCAGGCATAAGCGAAAATATTCACGTTTTGGACCACCAAGGTCTACTGCTACTTCAGAAATGCCAATATCGTCAGTAACTTTTACATCAATTCTTTTTTTTGGAGTAAAGTTTGGTCTGCTCATTGCTCTCAACGTGCCATCCCAAACATTTCTTCGCATTATATTGAATCAAGTAACTTCATGTTCATTTATTGCAGTGGTAAGTGGCATCAGTATTTGCTCAACAGACAATGAAGTATCTCTGTAAAATTTAAATATTGCTCAGTTAATATTCTACATCAGGATTTATGCTGAAATATCCTGTCGCAACTGCATCTCAGTAAATTATATACACAGGCCTACAGCTTCCTTTTGCTATGACTAGCAGTCTACTGAAAATCCTAAAGATACATTGATTGAACACATCATAAAACATTTACAGCTAAACAATACATTTAAACTGTCTGTGAAAAACGTTTTTAATATATTTGGGGTTCAACCCAGCATTAATTTAAACTACATACTGCTGGCTTTTAAGTGTCTCTTCCATCAATGATCTGCTAATTGCTTCTTGAATATCGGAATCTTCAGACAAGTATTCTTCATTTTCAAGAAGGTTAACATAGTCACTATATGGAAAGAATGTTCATAGAGGAAAATATTGTAGAATTAATTTCACAATATTGATTATTCGCAATCAAAGCAAAACTTTAACTTTACTTTGTAGGACTCTGAAAGTAATACAAAAAAGTCCCTGGTATACTAACAATCTGTACTTTTAATCAAATCATAAAATCTTTCCACAAACAATTGTTGGACTGTGCACATTGGTTTCTGTAGCTTATGTTTTACTGTTTAGTTTGATACCTCCAAAATATTCTGGCAAATGTAAACAAACTATTAACAAGTTTAAAGGACAACAGAATGTTTTTTGAAAGTGCCACCCCATACAGTGGACAACGTATAGTTGATATTAATATATGAATTTAAGTAAATATTTATACATTTGTATACAAATGTATTCAAAATTCATGTAAGAAATGTAAAGAAAATTCACAACTGTTTCAAAGTGCATTCAAATACTGACAACAAGGAAAGTAATTAAATGAGAGAAAATAATTTTAATGTGCTTGAATGTATAAAAATGTTTTGGCTTTCCCACTGGACACAGAGTAAATTATGTTCACTTCACTTAAATTAAACCACTGTCAAACACTGAACAAATTATTGCATCCTGTCAGTTTCAGTTTTACTTCAGTTATTTAGGTTTTCCATTTCCTTGCCTGACATACCTAACATATGACGTGCTGAAGCAACTAACAAAATTCTTTTTTATGTTTAGTAAGGGTTGAAAGCAAAAAAAGTGGAAGACTGAATAAGAAGTGAACAGAAATATAATTAATAGTAAAACCTTAATCAAGCAATCTTCTTTAAGTATAAACAGCTTCCGAAAATTGAGCAATTTAATCAATTAAAGCACAAAACTATAACCTCAATGTTTAGACCTGTCAACATAACCAGTTTTCTTTCACTATCTTTCACTATCCAAGATTTCAGACTGTTTTGTTTTCCAGTCTGTTTAAAACAATTCTGTATCTATGTGCATCCATTATATATAAACAGTCTGTAAATGCAGAGAACCAGTGATCTGTGCCTACACTCCAAGAAGAATGTTATACAAAAATAAACTGCATTGAAAATATTATGTCTGAGTTATTTAAAAAAGTAACCACTTAGACCTCCATAGGAAGGCTGCAGAACTGCTCTAAATAAACCAAAAATTGAACGTTCTTCTGTGTTTTCTAATTATTGTCAGAATTGGAACATGTTCTAAAAATTACATCAACATCTAGAGGACTGCCAGAAAAACCCTGGGATTAGACTTTTTTCCATCTACTTGAGGAAAATATCAAAGTTAAATTTTACATTTCACACAATTCAGTATTTCAAATTTGACATTTCAAACCACAGCATTTCTGTTCTAAGTACTACAGTGAAAACAAATCACCTTTAAGACAAGAAGATGACTTTGGGCATTTTTCTGACCGGAACACAAATATCTGATGTAAACCATCTTTGAATCTATTTAATAAAGAAAATGACTCTCAGGACACCAGAGCCATACCTGGCGGCATTTGGCGCAAGGTTGAAGTTAACTCTGAGCAAGATACCAGGTCAGTGTGGGTTAAACTCACTCACAAATGATCATGCTAACTAACATAGATTACAACTGTCTATTAACCTAACCCTCATCCTTTGACAAAATCGCAGTAAAACTGGAGTGCCCAAAGAAGAATGCACACATTCCACATGATTACCGGGCCATGATTTGAACTTAGACTCTCAGAGCGGTGAAGTTGCATTGAAAATTATACTATATGATGGTGGGTTTCTTTTTTAAAAACTTGCCTTTACAATTTAAAGTGATATTTCATTATTAAATCAAGGCACAGTAAAACATCAAAAAGTGGACAACAGATAAGAAAGAAACTTAAAACAAAGGTGTATAAGAAAGGTGTTTATAAATACGACTACTTTTTAAATTTTAAACAGTATAAACTGGGACAATTACAAAATTCCATGTATATTGTAAATAGAAAACTCCTGCAACATCTCTTCACACCTATTCATCTTTATTAGATTTACCAATGATGTTAAAAACTGGTCTCAGTTTTTTTTTAAAACAGTGCATTATTATATTAAGCTGTACCAACCCAAGTCATTTTATATTGATATTAAAGCATTCACATACTTCTAAAGATTCAAAATCTCTTTCACTCTTCTGCTCCTCAATTATTTCTCCTTCAGAATTTGATGGCTAAAATAAAATATATTAATAATAATATCACATGTAAAAATATTTAAATTTATCAATGAAAGTATTCCACAACCTTCATTTTTAAATTTTCAAAACATTTCTTTGGTAACTACCTAAGTAAAATTAAGAATACGTACACGTGCAAACCTGTAACATTAATTTGTTACAGGGACCATCTCCAAATATAAATTGATGTCCAATATAAAACCATTTTTAAAATACAAACTTACAGATGCCTCAGGGAAAGTCAACACTGTTGTATCTGGTTTTACATATATAGACTTCTGATGAAATATCTTTTTAATCACAAAGTCATTTAATGTTTGGAGGCTCGTCAAGGATGGCGTCACCAGTTTGCTGTGACATCCAAGTAAAATTTGAAGCCTAAGATTAAAAATTGATAGATAATGTAATACATAATTACAATTAAATATAAAACATAAAACAATAGTTTATTAAATTTTACATTTACAAGATATGCACTTCCAGCGAAAGAAATATACAAAAGAAATACAATACTATCCCGCATGTATCAATCTTTGGCTTGAACGCTTCACGAACAGCCTTCCATCACCATGCCTTCATCCCAACACACTTTGAATTCCACCACTGACTTGATATGACCAGACTCAAACAGCCATGCTTTAACTGCAGCTCTGGGCACTTTCTGGCATTCAGCATCTAGAAGGAGTATCACTTCTTTGGAAAACGTTGGATGTTCTACTGACGGCTTTCCTGATCCAAGAAGTTTTCTAAAATAAAGACATTCAAATATACATGCTACCGAAAGCCAAATGAACCGTTTAATTTCGGAAGAATTTTAGTTATATTAGCTGTGTCCCACTGTAAAAAAATCACAACCGGTAGAAGGGCAAAACACTTTAAATTAGAAAAAAGCTTACTGTTTTGTTATCATTTGGATAAACATAAGCCTGATTGTTCTCCGCCACAGGGCAAAGAACGAAAATTTCTTACTTTAGGTAGTTTGTTTATACAGCGCTTCTGCTTTACAGCCTGTACGTACCTGTAAAATCCTCCTGAACCTCAAGAATTCTTTCTCAGATTGTAAATTTCTCACAATCTGCCTTGCTGTGTTACTATCCATTGCAAAATACAAAAACTACTAATTCTTATTGTATTTTTTGTACAACGCTTTTCTGAAACTTCTGTCACAGTTGGTCGGTCTTGTGAGGAATGTCTCATAGCGCGCCCATTGAAAAATTAAATATATTGCTTAAAAAAAAAGAGGAGCACAAATATTATATTAAAAGATTAGTTGAAATTTATTTTTATTAACATTTTGACTAACTTTCGGTTAATTTATTACATTTCACTGTATTAGGACCCCACAGAGTTTACTAAACACGTGCCTGAGTCGATTCACTCTATATATATTCCAAAGCTGACTTTACATATTCAAGTTTTGACTTTATATATTCGGGAATTACTTTATATATTTCGACAGTTACTTTATATAATCAGGAATGACTTTATATATTCCGACGCTGACTTTATATATTCATGTTTTGACTTTATATATTCTGATAATGACTTTATATATTCCGACAATGACTTTATATATTCAGAAACAAGTTTTGACTTCATATATTCCGAAGCTGACTTTGTATATTCAAGTTTTGACTTTATATATTCAGGAATTACTTTATATATTCCGAAGTTGATTTTATATATTCAAGTTTTGACTTTATATATTCCGACGCTGACTTTATATATTCAGAAAATCAATGTATTTGCCTGTTTGGCACCCCATAATATATATAATATAATATAATGGAGATTCCTTTTAATAGCTAAAATACATGGCCAGGATTAAAAGTGGATTCCATTTTAGACATGGAGCAATGAAACAACTCATTGTCTTTGCAAAAATATCTTAAGGGTTCATGTGAATTTCCCAATCCTATTTACAAGTACTTTGCTTATTTGGAAAGCACAAATGATGGTATACCCTATTGTACTGTATTAAAGCGCTCCCATATACTATTTGGACTCTGCGTTTGTGATTTGAGATTTTTGTGTTCATGTATTTGGTATTAAGTCAAGATGATTCAATATGTGCCAATAGTGCATTATATTCTTCTTCTTCCTTTTCATGATTTTCATTGATATTTATCAAGGCACAGTTGAGCTTTAGAGAGTATGCAGGTTTGGAGCATGAATGTTGTATCTCTGCTTTTTGGAGATGTTGTCCTTTTTGCATCACCAGACTATAATATCAAATGACAACTGGTGTAGATTGCAGTAGCATGTCATGCAGCTCGGGTGAGAATCAACACAAGAAATCGTATTGTCTTCTTCCAGGAAAAAATGGCTTGTTCTCTTAAAACAAGAGGAGCAACGTTCATGAGTTCAGGTATCTCATGATACCTCCATGTTATCATGAGCAATGGTAGTGGTGATTATGAGATTGACCAAGGAATCTGTGCATCAACACTTGTAGTGCACCATGATGATGAAGAGGGAGTGAAGTTCTTAAGCAAAGATTATGGTTTATCAGTCAGCCTATATCCTTATCCTCATCTAAGGTGCCGGGTTTTGGGTAGCAACTGAAAGAGTAAGTTGGCAATACTTATGACCAAATATAGGTTCCTGTGTAATATTGCTGGGCTCACTCTCTGTGATAGTGTGAGGAACAGGGAGTAAAGCAATGCTTCTCTAGTTTGAGAGGAGCCAGTAAAGTTTGGGTTTAGGAATGTAGTTAGGGTTTCCCCAGCAGGGGCATCAGGAACATGATTCAAGGCAGAGATAGAACACACTGGAGGAATTGTATCTCTCAACTGGCCTAGGAACATTTGGAAATTCCCCCAGAGGATTTGAAAGCTGTTGAGATTTGGGTGACCTGGTCTACCCAGCTCAAGATGTTGCCACCATGAAATTTTATCAGGATAAGTTTAGAAAAAGTTAAGTGAATTCCTTTAGCCTTTATCACAATGAGTAAGCGTACCTGTGTATCAACTCCTACAGTTGCACTTGCCAAAGTGTGTTACTTCCTACTCAGTTTTGATGGGGAAAGAAAAATAGTGATATCCATTCTGATGATGTTGGTTATTAAGTCTGGCTAAAGTGCAAAGTCAAAAAATCATTCATATTGGAATTATTCCTACTACATTGCACTGAATACTATAGATGACCCATCTCTCTCTCCCTTTTGTGCACTAACTCTTAGAAATTAAAAAAAAAATAAATAAAAAGACTTGCTGCTTGGTAGGTCCTCTTAGTTCATGGTCCAGGTATAGAGTAGATTGACTCATTGCTCTCTATCTTGCTCTAAAAATTAATTCAGATTACATGGATGTCTTGGAAAATTTCAGTGGCATGAATCCTTTGCCTACTTGATTGTGTTGGTTCTGCATTGGGGTCCATATTGGAAGAGTTATACATAGAAAATGTCCTTGACTTTATGCTTATTGGAGACGCCCATGCTTTTGAACAGTACCAAAGGAAACAGTAGCAATTTTAAAAGAGTACTCCCTTATGGAAGTGATGTCAATGCCTGAATAATGTGTCATTACTATATGGCAGATTATCCACCAGGTTCAGAGGCAGCACATCTATTAAATGCAGCGCACATTAAAGTCAAAGTCACCGTCCTCCCTGTGATAATTATTGATCATAGAATGCCTTTTTCTCTTTTTGGTCATGCCACTGGATTTTCACTTATTGCAAAACACCGTGTTGGTAACTCTCTAAGGTATCCATGATGATCAGTTTCAAGTGCTGGAAGGCTACAATAATCAGTGGCTCTGCTCTACAGCTGGTTGGATCTTAATTAATGAGTTAGAACAGCTTGTGAGGATTTATGCCAAGAGTCAATCAACAATGTACAATACATCAAAAAGAGTTTCTGGAGCCAAAGTGGGTAAGCTGAAAAGGATGATTAGGGGATTTCAGATTTTCACTAATGAAAGATTTTTTAAATACAGTACATACATATTACAATAAGGTAACAATAAAGCACCCATATGTTCTCCCAAGTCGGCAGAAAATTAGGATACTTGACAGACCTTTATGGAACTAAACAAAGAGGACTGTCCTTCTGTTCAAGGCATATTTAGATCAAATTTTACATTTGTATTGGTGGCATGGTGGTGCAGTGAGCAATGGGTTCAGTTCTGGCTCCCCTCAACTTCTGAACATGTACTTGATAGCTGAACTGGCAGCTGTACATTGGTCAGAGTGACTGTGACTGTGTGCTGAGAGAGCTCTGCGATGGACTGGCATCCCATTAAAGGTGAGCCTCCAGTTCTTTAATAAGACCCTCTGACTCCCCATGACACACTATTAAACAATAAATTAAATGCTGTAGTGTAATCAGAAGATATTTGTACCCAAACACTACTGATATCATTTGGATAAAATTTGTTTATATGTCTGGACAACAAGCTAAAGAGAAACTATTTGCATCATACATCCTATTCCCTTGTACTCTTTTTTCCCCTGACAGAATAAATAAAAAAGAAATGCAGCACTGCAGATGATGCTGTGTAGAAGGCATGCTGCTTGTCAGATTTCATGATGCCTTACTGATGCGGGGAAATAGTTTGCAGTTTGGAAGAAGATTACTCATAGGTCATAGGATAAGAACATAATCAAAATAGTGTTTTAGATAAGCTCCATATGCCTGTCCTGCTGCTATATGGCTGTGACACAGAATTGCTTTTTAAACATGATTCTTAGACATGCCCACAATCCTATAAGCCAACCTTAAATAAAGTTGTTTGCTCCCCTAGGTTGTCATTTGGAGTTATACACAGAAATCAATCGCCTTTTTCTCAGACAGGAGCACTGAGAGCTCCTTGACAAGGTTATTCCTTGGCCCAGTGAGTTTTCTTCCTCCTGACTTGCAACGGAGCAATGCTTTATATTAATATAATCACTTCTGTCATGAAATATTTATCTGCTGAAGCTTAGTTGATTGAAACAAGTAAGAGGAAAAAAGCAAAACAAAAAAAGAGAGAGAGAGAGACAAACAAAATACATGGTGTGATGAAATCTGGCTCACAAAAATTCAATATATAGACTTTATCAAGACTTTGGAGAATATTTCAGAATTAAATATTCGGAGAACGAAGGTTGAAACATACCTATTTTCAATATTTACAGTAGTAGTGTTTTCACAAATGTATTTTGTAAGAAAAATATATATAATCTGTGCTGTTGGCATTACTGTTGTGTAGTATATATTAATGCTGCATCAAAGTCATTTTCTTCAGAACTGTGTGATCTGTTGTAACAGCTTTGTTGTGGGATTTTATGTCTACTTTGAGAATCATTAGTTGGAATAATCAAAATTCTTATAAATCCATAATTACTTTTATTCACTCAATAGTACCATTCTGTTCTCTTCTTTTAACATTCTGAAAAACAACATCTTCATCAGCTATAGAAAAAAATCTCACCTTATTCTGTCCAATTGGGACTTTGCTCAATCAAACGCTTAAAACTGTTGATTGGTATTGCAAACCTAATGGCGATATGCATGTGAACAGCACTGTTTGCTTTCTCAAAAATGCAAGGCTATGCATCGACAAAAAATGTAGTGCAATCAGATTATCTCAGATGAATACACAATGGGCGGTCGGAAAATCAAGAGTACACCTTATGAGAAGGATTTAGGAGTCATAGTGGACTCTAAGCTATTGGCTTCTCGACAGTGTTCAGAAGCCATTAAGAAGGCTAACAGAATGTTAGGATATATAGCACGATGTGTGGAGTACAAGTCCAAGGAGTTTATGCTCAACCTTTATAATGCACTGGTGAGGCCTCATCTTGAGTACTGTGTGCAGTTTTGGTCTCCAGGATACAAAAAGGACATAGCAGTGCTAGAAAAGGTCCAGAGAAGAGCGACTAGGCTGATTCCAGGGCTACAGGGGTTGAATTATAAGGAAAGATTAAAAGAGCTGAGCCTATACAGTTTAAGCAAAAGAAGATTAAGAGGTGACATGGTTGAAGTGTTTAAAATTATGAAGAGAATTAGTACAGTGGATCGAGACTGTTACTTTAAAATGAGGTCATCAAGAACACAGGGACACAGTTAAAAACTTGTTAAGGGTAAATTTCGCACAAACATTAGGAAGTTTTACTTTACACAAAGAACGATCGACACTTTGAATAAGCTACCAAATAGTGTGGTAGACAGTAAGACGTTGGGGACTTTCAAATCTCGACTTGATGTTTTTTTGGAAGAAATAAGTGGATAGGACTGGCGAGCTTTGTTGGACTGAATAGCCTGTTGTCGTCTACAGTGTTCTAATGTTCTAATGTACTAATTTGTTGTCATATGTGACACATGCCTGGTCTGCCGAAGTGGTCAGTAATACTGCGGGATATTTTTCCCGTTTCTAACCGTGCAGCAGACTGGTTGATGGGAATTGTAGTCCCCACTTTGTCATTTGCATAAAGTTGCAGATAAAATTAAGGGATGTAGTGGGGTAATATATATTAAATGCCTTTCTTACTGGATCAGTTATATGAAATTGACTACTCTCACAGCTACAGCACCTGGCAAGCACTTGCTAAAACCGCCTTCTTTGAGCTTTGACGAACTTTTCTTCTGCACATAGCCTACATTTGCCTAAACCAGCACGCTCCATGCAGTGCATTAGAATGTACCACTTGCTAGAGGACTATTAATGACAAATAAAAACAAATTAAAAAATAATCAAATCCATCAAGGTATTTTTGAGATTTTGAGGTATTTAGTTTTTCTGTAGTGTTTTTTTTACTCTTAAATGTTGATATATCAAAATGTTTTTTTTAGTGGACACCTACTGCCCAAAATGCACCATCCTGTCAAATTCCAGCTTTTTAAACAGGAAATAGTGTTTTTGTTGATGAGTGAGTAACTTCTACTGGCACACACTGGCTGCATCACATTCTGGTACAGCACATTAGGATCAAGAAGCACCATAGAGGGTTGGTGGTGATAGCAGAGAACATTTACAGCACCTAGTTGCCTTCTGTTCAGGATATCTAAAACATTCGTTGTCTTAGAATAGCAAACAATATTATTAAAGACCACCACCATCCTGCATAGTTGCTTTTTTCACTTTTTCTTTCTGGCAATTACTATGGAACTATTGGCAGTGGCACCAGGAGATTCAGGGAAAGAGTCTATACACAAGTCATACAGCTGCTGAAAGTGAATCATAATTTTAAATACCATATATATATTTTATATATCTATTATAAAAGAAAATCTTGAGATGAGACTATTGCCAAGAGATTTTTTCAAGTCCTGCCTCCTCTCAACCATTTTTCAATCACACCCACAGTCCTCTCACCTTTCTTTCATGTGAATGCTTTTATCAGACTGTCACACACGTGCGCTTAGGAGGCAATCAAAAGGCCCAGAGGTGAGTGAATGGTTATCAGATGGGGGGTTGTATGATGGTATTAATGCCTCTCTTTCTGACCTTACAGATTACATCTTGCCTGAAGAAGGGGCCTGAGTTGCCTCGAAAGCTTGCATATTGTAATCTTTCTAGTTAGCCAATAAAAGGTGTCATTTTGCTTGGCTTTTCTGACCTTACAGAAATAAAGAAGACAAATAATGAAACAAATACCCTCACAGAATGTAATTCAAAACCAACAATACTTCCGGCTCCAGTTTACCACATCACTTCCGGTCCCCCAGTGATGACGTCACCACCGACCACCATTGATGACGTCACTTCCAGTCCCCCAGTGATGACATCACCACCGACCACCATTGATGGCATCACATCCTGCTTTAATCATTTCCTGTAGCCATTTTGAATAATTTGTACTATATAAAGGGCGGCAGAAACGAGCACTGTTGTCAAATGTCTGATTTAAATTACTTTATCATTTTGACCAGAAAAAAAATATTACAAGGGGCTAATCCCCAAACCTTTATGCTTTGTTTGTGAGCTTAATTCATCACAAGACACAGTTCCTGCACTCTTATAATTTTTACGTTTTCCTCACTCTAAGTTCCCAATAAAAGAAGACTTATTATGTCCAAATCTTATTGAAGAATTTCATTCCGAAAGCTTATCAACACAAGAAATGAGTACACGGGCAATCCTAGCACCAAGAAATGATGAAGTCAAACAAATTAATGTGAAAATTGTCAATTGGTTACATGGCAAATTGGTTAAATGTGTATCAATAGACTATGCTGAAACATTTGGTGGTGATGGTGTGGAAGATGAAGACATCAACTTACAATATCCCGTATAATATTTACAACCGTTAACACTGTCCGGTCTTCCACTGGCCGATTTACTGTTGAAAGAAGGATGTATCGTAATGTTATTACGTAATTTATATCTGAGTGATGGGCTATGCAATAGGAAAAGATAAGTTGTATTCAAAATTGGTCAAACAATTCTGACATGTAAAATTTTAACAGGCGACAAGAATGGTAATGTAGTACATCTTCTGCGGATAACATTAGACACCAAAGCAGAGCTTGATATGCCATTCGTATTAAAATGTTTACAGTTTCCTGTTAGAATAGCTTTTGCTATGACATTTAACAAATCACGGGGACAAGCATTCGATATTCACTCACGTGCAGTAATACGTTGCACTGTCACGATGTAAGTCCAAACACAGACTCAAAATTCAATGCGATATTGATGAAAAGTTAATTCAAAAAATAGTTTTTACTGGTTTTACAGTAAAAGTGTAAGTTTAAAAAGTATTTGCGTGTTAATTTCAAAGCCAAACAGAACAAAAACGTATAACGTAATGAATACCTCTAACGCAACATGAAACATAATTTTCTTTCAATTTATTATGTTTTACTCTTTTTTACTATGGTTAATTACTCGCTGTTATGTAAAATAGTTATAGATAGATAGATAGATAGATAGATAGATAGATAGATAGATAGATAGATAGATAGATAGATAGATAGATACTTTATTAATCCCAATGGGAAATTCACATATTATGCATATGTAACAATTCCCATGAAAATAACGATCTGTTTAAATTGTACATTTGCTTCCCCATATGCGAGCGGCAGATATGCGAAGTGGCTAATGCGTAGCGCCCGGCAAGCAAAGTAAGCAGGGGCAGAGGCCCCTAGTGTATGTACTGTATATATATATATTTTTTTTTTTGAGGTTTCTGAACTCTTTTGGGACCCTGCCCCCCAACAGGACGACACACCGAAGTGTGCCCTGAAGTGCGATTGCTTGGCCGTTGCCTTGGAAATAGCAGGCTCACAGCGCTGCAGTGGAGCACCACGGAAGCAAATCCGAGCTGATCATGGTCGTGCTATAAGTGCCTGTCCTTGATGGGTGATGCAAGGAACATTATAAATGCAGGGAACGGTATTACTTGGCCACTAACCTGGACATGATCCTGCCTGACTGTTATGTCTGTGTATAGGAGAATGGTAGATCCCGTTACGATAAATAACCATGCTGTTCCTGTTTCAAGATGAATAAAGCAGGTTTTGCTAAAGTACAGAGACTCAGCCTCGTGTTTTGGGGCACAAGACAGGGACTTACGCGTCACAATATATACACACATACAACTCCAATCACGAGTATCTAGAAATTAAAAAAATTCAAAGGCATTCTCTTTAGCACTATGGAGCTGCAGAGGTGCAGGCCCACAAGCTCCATGAATTGTCTGCAACATAGAACACCAAGCTTGGGAGTGAACTGTTTGAATTAAAAAATCAATCAGTTATAAAGGTTTTTGTTACCTTGGGATATGATTCTTGTGTAAAATTGCAGGTGATACTGCATTTACTAAACCATCATCTATCTGAAAGTGTTTTTTTCTGTAAGTGTATTGGTTCTATGCAGTGGGTTGGCACCCTGCCCGGGATTGGTTCCTGCCTTGTGCCCTGTGTTGGCTGGGATTGGCTCCAGCAGATCCCCGTGACCCTGTGTTCGGATTCAGCGGGTTGGAAAATGGATGGATGGATGGTATTGGTTCTAAAAAGTGAATGCACAGACTGGTGAATCAAAGTGCAATGTGGACTATCTTCTGCCTTGACTGAACCATATAAATCTTCAAAATCAATGGAACTGGAGGAGAGAGAGTCAATTGCTACTCCCACAGCGTCCCTCTCTAACTCTTCTGAGGATGTTCTAGAAACCCACAAGTCATCTTATGCCAAAATTGATGCATCCAAATTATCTGACACTGTAAAATTGTAATGGTAAGCCTATTTTTTTAAAAAACAGCATCTTCACCTGAGCCAGCTTGTGGAATGGAGTAAGTGTAACTGTTACCTCTAATATAGTGTGTTTGTGCTTTATGCATCAAAATCAAATCAAAAGTAATTTAGTATTTGAATTTAAGTATTACATTTTGCATAGGGCAAGCTATAAAAATGTTAAATCACAGGAAATATGAAAGCTATTAAAATTTTGTATATAATTCACATTGTTAAAAGAATTCTGCCATTGTATCAATGACTACTTGGGTAATGCTAATTCTATTAACATATATTTAAATTAATTCATTTTTTTTCTGAGTTTTTAAATGTGGGTTGAAATTTTAAGCAACCCATAGTCTATTCAAGTTTTTATTTCTGTTCACTTAGCTTAAAAATCTCAGAATTAGTCATCCTGCTTAAGTCTGTGCCCACTGATCTCTGTCACTGCATGATTTTGGACAGCATAATTATTTTTGATCGTGTTATGTTACAGGGATTGTTCTTTGGTTTATGTTCTTTTTTATTGTTATTGTCGTTGTTTTTGTATTATTTATGTTTTTGTTATTACATATATTTTGTTATTTACTGTTCTTATTTATTATTTATGTAGTGTGTATTTTCTTCTGTTCCTTGTGTTTTGTGGGTAGTACCCCAAAAGGTGGGTCCACTATTACCTTACTGTTGAAGGACCACCTTCAGCCCTTATATTTTAGGCTGGAGAGTATTGTTCTTTGGGTTTTCTGGGTTTTTGATTACTT
This sequence comes from Erpetoichthys calabaricus, assembly GCF_900747795.2. Lineage (NCBI taxonomy): Eukaryota > Metazoa > Chordata > Cladistia > Polypteriformes > Polypteridae > Erpetoichthys > Erpetoichthys calabaricus. The sequence goes on from NC_041394.2 coordinate 124,247,561, forward strand.
TTGCTTTGTCTTTGGGTTCTGAGTATAGGATATCAGATTGGAATTGTTAGCTTTGGGCTAGCTTTTCAGGAAAACAATTTTTGTCTCATTTTTGACTTATTGATGCTTTTTGTTTATCAAAAATCCTTTAAATACATTTATCATTTTCCTTATCGCTCAAGCTAGAGCTTTGATCGTGTATCCTTCTTCTTGAAGGAATTTTTGAGTTTTTTTGGGACATTTAAATTTATTTTAATCTGCAAAAGCTTGTTCCCCATTTTAGGATTGTGAAAGTCAAATCCTGCCTGTAGAGTTTAGATTCAGGCTGCCTGGTGTTAGGCCTATCTTTAGGCACACAGTGAAGGCCCTGGCTTGGTCTAAGGGTCCTTCATCCTTCCTGATGTTTTGTGTTGCATATGACCATAGTATAAACATAACTTAAGTATTTAACTCCTATCACTAAAATTTTCAACATTTTTATTATTTAGACTCATCGACAGTGTTACTGTAAACTCTACAGAAAATTAAAAGAACTAGGGACCAAAAACTATCAATCAAATAAGAGGTCACACTACAGGAATAGGATATTATTATGATTTGAAGTCAAAACCATAGTAACAGAGAGTGTAAGGCCTTCTAAAGACAAAGCCAAGTCAGGTCTCCTTTGCCTGCCTTGAATAGGCCTCACCTCTTACAGATGAATAAAAATTCTACTGGAATGCACCAGGCCTTGCAGGGCTTAAAAGGGGAAGAAGTCTCAAAAAATAAACTTAGATCTCCCAAAAATATCAAAACTGCCTCTTACAGAAAGGAAACTATAAAAACCTATGGTTGAAGGGTATCTTTAAAAATCAAAAGTACTTATTTAACAAACTGCCCTAATTCAGAGTGTTTATAAGAAATGTAGTTATTTACTTCATAAGGCAGAAGTACATAATAAACAAAAATTGTTGTGTTAAATATAGATAGACTGTTAGGTCATTTACGTTGGTGCCCTGCCCAGGGTTTGTTTCCTGCCTTGCGCTCTGTGCTGGCTGGGATTGACTCCAGCAGACCCCCGTGATCCTGTGTTCGGATTCAGCGGGTTGGAATATGGATGGATGGATGTTAGATCAGTTGCAGTGTACCTAAGATTGCACTGTACTAGATGCGGATCAAGACCAGACTACGTAGTACGGTACTTAGAGGAGATCTAAGTGCCATTGCAGTGAATAGTGGAATAAGATCAATACCAAGTTCAACTAATCTGCAGCTATTCTTAATTTTGTTTTCTGTTTCACCTTGATTTGCTCAGTTGGTTGTCTGATTGTCCATTAACACTGGCATGCTGGCAATTAATGTCTTGCACTTTCTCAATTATGGACTACACATTCCCCTCCATTTAAAGGGACAAATCACTGGGAAAATGTATGTCCTTATGTAAACTAATTAAAAATAACTGCTGTCGTTAATCTACATTAGATTAAAATGAGGGTAGCTGTTGTTATTTGAAATGTTATTCACCTTGAATGTCTGAAACGGCAGTGAAAACTCAATATGGAAAGTAATAATTATGAAAGGTAAACGTAAGTAGAATCAGATTTGAAGTATAATTGTCTCCCTGTAACTCATGGGCAAATCTACCATCGGGGTGACCTTGGTGTGTGCCCTGGCCGACTGGGCACCAACAAGCTTGGGTATAAAGTAATGCTGACATTTTTCTGTTTTGGTGATACCTTGCGCTCTTCCACACAATACAGCTAGAGACATTATTCGTATGTTATATTGCTGCCCCTTCTTCTAATTCTTCTAACGTACTAGTGGTATATGTGTTTTTTTTGTATGTGATGTGAGTCTTCTTGGACTTTCTTCCTCAATTTATTTTTCTTTCTGCTGTCTTTGCTATTCTTTATTTCCTGCTGAGGCTCTCTTTATACTTGTGGGAGCAAGTAATTTCATTAATGACTCATTGGGTGTCATTGAGGAAACTGGCTGAATTGATGGTGTCTATATGTTAATACGTGATCAACCAGTTTCCCCTTTAAACGCTCTGCATTGCTTTGCAGCCGCACGATCCCACACCTACATGAGTCTGGACCTCACCAGTTTTATTTTAAAAACTCTGCACTGCTATGGATCCCTAATGAAAGAAAAGAATAAGGAAGTGCAAAATAATAATAATAATTATAATAACAAGCAGAGAGGATTGATCCTTCTAGTCTGTGGTCTATGTAAATGGCAGCAGTGGACAAGGCAGGGAAAAACAAAGAAAACATTCTTCAAATATACCCAGGGATCTCTAAATGTGTCAGTATGTGTGTTGCTATGAATGTGAGTGTCTAAGGCTTAGCAAACAGTATTTAATTTTGGAAGGAACAGAATAAAAATACAGGCTTCTAGGAATCAGGAATTATGCATTGTGACCAATCTGTGCTCCTTCACTTGCCCTGTTTATTAAATTCAATCTTTCTTGGGGATTTATTAAGAGGCTCAATTTAGAAAACTGAACTGGCCCTTGGAGCTTTTTCATATTTATTTTTTATTATCTGCATAGATGTTTGAACTGTGAAGTGGTAGCAAAATGTAACATAACTAGGGCATATCAGAAGCATAGTTCCTAGATAATTGGTCTCTGTTACAAGCCGATGCAATTATACTCATATGACGACTTCCAAGTGAAAGGCAAAAGAGTAAAGCTTTTGGAGAGGATGCTTTTTATGAGTTGTACTGTATATAAATACTTGCTTTGCTTGAATACAACATTTTCTTAATTTTTTAGTCTATTTTATTTCTCAGTTTAATTTTAAAACTAGATCAATGCTGCATTGAAATCAGCATATTGCTTTTTATGTTTTGGTAATCAATGATGTGGATTTAAAAACTACAAAAAAACTGAAAAGGGCAGTGGCCACTCATGTAAAAAATAATTTGCCTGTGAACCTTTTCCAGACTACAACTGCTACACTTTATGAGATTGCTGTAATGGCAAACAGGATGTCAGTAAGGGTTAAAGGATGGTACACATGCTATATGGTATGCTACTGGTAGGCCGAAAGGTTAGGGTAATTGATCCTTAGCTGGGGATGCGCTATAAATGCCAGGCCACTAGTTGGCAGCAGCAGTAATCTGCTGTACTGATCCATTTTCCAGCAAAGACTCCTGAGACTTACAATGTTTGCTGACACCCAGCAGTACTTCCTGTCAGAGTGGAATGATGCTACAATTGCACCTGGGTTATGGCCTGTAATGGCCTCCACCACCTCAAATAGTCAAGCTTGGATTCAGGAAATAAGCAGAGGCAGTGGCTATGCTGGTGAGGAGGAAGAGAAGGCTAGGAATCAAAAAGGAACATTTTTGTGATACTCAGGTAAAGAGTACAGATGATTAAAATAAGACTCAAGAGGTGCAAAGAGTTTGTTCTTTTGTTTTCTGTTTTTACTGTGTGTGTAATAATAATAATAATAATTCATTACATTTATATACTCTCACCCACTGTTGTCTATTGTATGTTATTTAATAGAATACTCCTTCTAACCATTAGTTAGACTAAGTTTGGTCATGTGACCGCTTGTGTCTGCAAGTTTTCATTCCAATCAATTTCACTATCAGTCATTTTTAGCTTCAGTTGATCTCATTGTTTAATTAGCCTTTTCTTATTTTTGTTTTTAGATAACTGTAGCAGTGTCAGGTATACATTCATAAGAAATTCAGAATTCTTTGCCGTACCTTTAAATGCTTAACTCTCTTTTGTCATGTTGTTTTTAATTCACATTTTGTGTTCCTAAGAATTACTGAATGCTTTGAAGTCATTTCTGGTTTTTTTCCCAGTGCCTCCTGTCTCACTGGTACTAGTAAACCCACATGTATGATATATCATTCAACTCACCTTGATGTCTAGTTATTTAAGCCGTCAAGGGGTTTTAAGTTTTCCCTCCTATTTTTGGTCCTCTGGACCTGAAAATCCTAATTTTTAGGTTATTTTTAGACCATATTTTATGCAGGAAATTACAATCTTATGAACTAAAAGGTGTCTTCAGAAAATAATGATCGGAACAACTTGATGTTGAACATGCCACATGTACTGACCCCAGGGTTTTGCCCCCAATAGGATACGAGGGGACAAAATCGAGGGGATCAGTTGTGTGATGAGTGTAATTTTATTCACTATACTGATCACAAATATGATAATATTTTTGATATTTGATATTTCTGGTGGTCCTAGTCCTCTAAATACCACTTCCAGAATGGGTCAAATCACAAATTTACAACATAAGTATGTGGGCTATCATTTTAGACAATTTCACTATCAGTGATTATGAATATGATTTTATTTCTGGGATCTAGCCCTCTTTGGACCTCTACCAGATGGTGAAAAATTACATATTTCTATTATAATGGAACATATTTACTGTAGACTTTAAACATTTTAACTGAAACTCACATTTTAATATTTAAAATATTTGTCACAACTGTTCTTGTTTATTATGTACTTCTACCTCATGAAGTAAATCATTACAATTCTTATGCACACCTCAAATAATGGGGGCTTAAGCTAATTCAGACTTTCTCAGTTAAATTTTCTCTCTGAATTCTATATGAAAATTGACAATCAACACTACACAGAGCAAACACAAGTATAAATGACACTGAATGCTAAAATAGCGGCAGCTACTTGTCATCCATTTATGGATTTACCAGCAAATAATCATTTATTGTGAACATTAATAAAGAACAAAATATTAAACAGCAAGATGAAAAACATTCACTCATTTTGATCTAACACTCATAAATGTTTTGCTTGCCTCATTCAAAAATCATTTAGCATGACCAGCTTGTAATTTCTGGAAACTGGGAAATGGCAGCTTGCTTAATTAATAGAGAAGTCCAATGTCATGAAGAATTTGGTTGGGATGAAAACCTGCAGAAAACCTGGAAGGCCCCAAGACTGAATTTGGAAACCCTCTTTGTCCAAGGGTACTTAGTTACAGTCCTGGAGGTCAACAGTTGCTGTAGGTTTTCATTTTAACCAGTTTCTTAATTAGAACCTATTTATCTACTAATGAAACACAATTATTGTGGGGCTTAGTTTTAGTCAATATGCTTGTTACAATTCTGAACCCTTAATTGCTTATTTCAGTTTTAAACTGCTGCATTTAGTCTTTAATTGTTGCCTCTTTTCTTAACCAGACATCAGTTAATAAAAAGGTGCAAATGACAAGGGAACCAACAGCTCTCCAGTTAACATGTTTCCATTTAGACCTGTATGCGTGCAGGAAGGATTTGCGTTAATAAAATATTTTGAAATAAATGAATGAGAAGGGAAGGGCCACAAAACATATGCATAAAGTTCCCTGAAAACAAAAAAAAAACATATAGTTTTTCTCTTGGAAATATGAAAACACTAATAAACCATATAATTAAGTATGTAGTTTCATTATCTGTTAGGCCTGGCTTCTAATTACAAAACTGGTTGGAATGAAAACTTTCTTCCACTGTGCACCTCCAGAACTATAACTGAGTACCCCTGCTTTATACTGTGCCAGCGTCTCTCTACATATGGAGTCTACTCCATCTGGTCATGACTTCTATTGAATCCCCCGATTTTTCATAGAAAAGTTGCAGGGGCTTGAAAGGGATGCTTTACTTTGCGTTACTTCATTGTTTTGTCCATCTGATAAGATTTTAATAGATTGCTTTGGGACTTCCAGCTGAAACTGGCTGGAGTAGGAAAGTGCAAACACAAGTCAAGATTGGATGTTAACCTTTTTCCACTCCTTGCAGAGCTGTTTGGTAGATTAAAAATCAATGCAATGAGATCATGACCGAAAAGATCAAAAATAGAGAGAGACAATCTGAGATCTGGGAGCACCATATATTTTATTTCTCCTCTGCAATAATATGTCTTTCTCATTGTCAGTTTACTGGGCACTAAACTAAAATGCAAAAAATGTATATTAACAAACTGTATTAGGGAGGCATTTCACTGTTTTTGTTATCTGTTCTTTGGAGAGCAATCAGTAGATTGGAAGTGTGTGCTTCCACAATATATGAAGAGAGACTGTGTGTGTGAGTTACAGTATGTTAGACTGGGCAAAATACAACACAGTGTCTCTGCAGTCTCACAGTATCTCCAAGTGGAGAGCTTCATTTGAAACACTAGTGAAAGGCATATTGACTAGAAAAGCAGTCCATTAAGATCTTTAATTTAAACTGCTCTTTAAATTGTTTGTAATTTTGTTTATTTGCTGACAGATGTAACGAAATTTTCAGTAGTCAGGCAGATCTAAATTGCACACAGATCTGTCAATACTGAAAATCAAAAGAACAAAGCCTGCCAATGTGTCACAGGCCCCATTGGTCTTATTACTCTAATTAGAAGTGTTACTTAGAGCTGTTCGTATTGCTTTTTTATAACTAGTTATCATTTTGAATTATTATGAAATATTTCATAATCTCTTTTCATTCTTGTGGCCCAACATTAGTAAAATTAGAAGTATAAGTGTGTCTTATAAAAATAAACTGAACTGTAATAACATTAATATGTATAGTGGTACAGTAGTTAGTGCTAATATCTCATAGATTCAACTTGCTAGGTTTGAATGCAAATGTAAAAATTGTAATTTGATTTTTGTTTTTCTTTTTTGCATTTTTCAATTTTGTGTAGTATTGCTGTTTTGACCGTGTTTGGAATGGAATAATTGCATAACACTGATTTTTGATTATTGTTTTATTGGCAGTTGCTTCAATAAAGGACAGCTTTTATTTTTGCATCTCAATTCTTGTCTCTCACTTACCGCTGGTTTCTAGTCTACCTAATTATTTTTCTTTTTTTGAGGCTTAACAGTGTTGTAGCTAAGTAAACAAATTCAGAATGTTTATTCTTATCTTTTTCATTTGGATATACTTTCATCTGACCTGGGGTCTTCACACTACCCCTCCTAATCAGCCTACACAGATTTTCTTCAACATATAGTACCTGTTTCAATGGAACAAACATATCTACCACCCTATTTCTCAGCGAATCTCAGCACTACTATTAACATTGTAACTTGTTATAATAGTCGTGTAACCTGTAAAGAACGAAAAAGGGGAAAAAGAGGTGGTATTCGAGAAAGACTGAAAAAAACTGCATGTTTTGACCCCCTTTACCAACTATTGTAATAGGAAATGTTCAGTCTCTCTGAAATAAGGTAGATGAACTTCAAGTGTGTGCACGCTTTCAGGCCAGTTACCGAGATGTGTGGGTTATGGCATTTACAGAAACCTGGCTTAAATGTAAACGATTCGATTGACCACTTGACGACTGATGGATTTGGTGCACCGCTTCATTTGGACAGAGACATCACCGGTAAGTCACACGATGTTTGCCTTTATATAAATAAATAATGGTGTAAAATGGTGATCGTTAGAGGAAAAAATGTGCATGAAAGATGTGGAACTTCTGTCTGTCTTGCTGCACCCAATTATCTACCCAGAGAATTTCCACAGATTTTCATCACGATCATGCATATTCACTTGACGGCAGTGAGCGAGGACATTAACACCATCTCCAGAGCAATAGAGAGGCTTGAATCGTTGTCACCCAACTGTCCAAATTTTATTTTGGGAGACTTTAACTGGTGTTCACTGAACAAAACACTTACCATATTTTACCAATATGTCACTTGCCCAACTCGTCACAAAGGAGTGCTTAATCAGTGCTACAGGAACATTATAGGTGCTTATGAATCGAAAGCAGAACCACCTCTGGGCTCAAGAGATCATTACTGTGTCCAGACACTGTAAGCTGTTATATGCAATTCTGTGAGGACACCATAAAACCCATGAAATCAGCCAAAATATACCCAAACAGAAACCATGGGTTACCAGTGATCTAAAAGAATTGATAATTCAAAAAACAGGGCATTTCAACATGGAAAATTAACTGAACAGAAGGAATTACAGAAGGAGTTGAAATGTGAAATAACGAAGGCAAAGCTGAAGTATAAGGACAGAACAGAGAATCAACTGCGGACTGATACACAGGGCTCATTATGGAATGGCATGAAGATGATAAATAGCCTTCATACAAAAAACAGTAATCGAGTTGGACTAGCAGGAGTCAAAACTGCCTATCAGTTGGCACAAAATTTGAATGAATTGTATTCAAGGTTTGAAACACAGGATTTTGTTTCAGAAGTAAGTCAGCAAAAGAACACACTAGGCTGGTACTAGGAGTTTGCCCTTTCTTTGACCAGAAAGATGTCAGAAAAGTCCTTAAACAAACAAATATCAGAACAAGGTTTGGGTAAAGACAGAATTACTGTGCAGAGGAGCTTTCTCCAATATTTCACTTCATATTAGAAATGTCCCTGGATTCACAGCAAGTGCCCAGCCTAGGGAAACAGGGAATTGTTATTCCATTGGCAAAAACTGCACACCCCAAAGCATTAAGTGACTTAAGACCAGTGCCTTTAACTTTTCATATCATCATATCATGAAATCCTTTGTAAAGTTAATTAAGAGACAACTACTTAACAAAACTAAGGCTCTTCTGGATCGTCACCAATCTGCATACAAAGCAAAGATGGGCTGCAGGATGCCACCGCAACACTTTTGAATTTACTGTATGAGCACTTGGAAGGATTGTAAAACCATGCAAGATTGCTGTTTATAGATGTTTCATCAGCTTTTATCATGATCCAGCCCCACATTTTAGTTGACAAACTGATTGATTGATTCTTTTTGGACCCTGACTTGGTGGGGTGATTCTGGACTTATTAATAAACAGAACACAAAGAGTGAGCATCAATGGCTGTTTCTCCAATAGCCTAAATACATCTGTTGGTACTCCACAATGGTGCTGCCTATCTTCTCTTTTGTTTATCTTATACTAGCAAAATACCCGCGCTTCGCAGCGGAGAAGTAGTGTGTTAAAGAGGTTATGAAAAAAAAGGAAACATTTTAAAAATAACGTAACATGATTGTCAATGTAATTGTGTTGTCATTGTTATAAGTGTTGCTGTCTTTTATATATATATATATATATATATATATATATATATATATATATATTATATATATAATATACACACACACATAAACATTTATATACATATATATATACATATCTACATATACACATCTACATATATATACACACATACATAAACACACACATAAGACTTACTGACTGAAACGGGCTTTCATTGACAATCATGTTACGTTATTTTTAAAATGTTTCCTTTTTTTTTCATAACCTCTTTAACACACTACTTCTCCGCTGCGAAGCGCGGGTATTTTGCTAGTATATATATATATATATACATATACACACATACATGCAGTTTTAATAACACAGAAATCAATATAAACATTAACATCATTATCATATGAGAATATGAAGTAATATATAAGAAGCACATTTCATATAAATATAAATTATTAAACAGTAAAATCTTCTTCTGTAATTTGCTACCGTGGCAATTTGTGTGTCTGTCCAGGATTTTAAATGACCTGTAGGTCGCAAACCGTTTCACCTATACACTTGAAATGTGGTACACATATAGTACGTCACGTCTACTATCCGCTTTATGGGTGATGATTGTTTTATTCTTTTTATGTTTATTTTATTTTATTGTAGAATCAACTCCTATCTGCGCACAGCAGGGCAGCCGTGGGCGGATGCGTATGGTGTATTCACTCCATGTTATCGTGCATTGCGCTGTCAGTGGTATTTTGATAAAAGAATTTGAACAACATATAAGAAGCATATAAATTATTAAACAGTAAAACATTAACATTTAAGAAGTAAAGTTACATTAAGTACTACTGCAGTGCCTTCGGGTATACCTCATTTTTTGTTTGCCCATTACATGCTTAAATGTATACATTTTTTGGTGCACCTACCCGAGAACACGCGACATATAACCGAGCGTGGGAGAAGCATGGATTTTAAACACGCGTTGAGTTGATCTGCTGGTCTCCCTCGTGGAATAACTGGTAATGTTTGACTAAAATCTACAGCGAGTAAAACGACATTACCTCCTATTTTTTTTTTTTACGATCTCTGAGATCTTGCTTTTTTCGGTTCAAGGCTTCATAAGCTCTTTTATGTTGTATGGTGTACTCATCCCAAACCATCATCTTTGAATGTTGCAAGACTTTCGCCTTGTATGTAGATCGGGGTAATTACATTCATTGCATTCCTAGTCTGAATCACAATGTGATTGTATGGGTGGTTACCTGGCACTGTAGGGTTGCCACCCGTCCTTTAAAATACGGAATGGTGCCGCGTTTGAGAATGAAATTGCGCGTCCCGTTTTGAATCAATACTGGACGGGATTTATCCCGTATTTTTTTTATAATTTTTTTTTTAAAGCAGCGTCCCACACGCATTTTATGAAGATGCCTCCTTTCCTACTTTTGATTGGGTAATACTTGATGTCATCGTTACTTTGATTGGTCTTTTTAACTGTCCAGTCAGGAGGGCGTGTCTTTTAAGTAGAGTCTGCAAAGTGTTGGCACTGAGATGTGGCGTCAGCGCCATAGTTGAAGCCCCTAACGTTGCGGTCAGCAAGTCGGCTAACATCCGCCATGTGCCGTCTTTCAGTTGCGAGAAGCAGATCATAGAATGGTTGAAACTGTTGCCCCTAACATTGCGCCACGGCGTATGGTTCATTTATACCTCGTGTCTTCTCATTAAAGTTTTATCTCGCGAATATGTTATTGCAATCCACAGCGGGAGCGTTTCTATAAACTTAATTTAAACTTACGTTTTACACCGTGCTTTGTTTCCCTTATGAACATGCTTGTATGCTTAACTCGCTCCGTTCTCAATTGTTTAATTAATTTTTTGCTGTTCGCTGTTTGCGGCTCTTCCTCCATTTCCCCCTACTTCGTTCTTTTATCTCGCGAATATGTTATTGCAATCCTTAACGGGAGCGTTTCAATAAACTGATTGAAAATAGTTTTGCATTTACCTTTTTAGTAAAAGGCGAGCTTTTAAGCCTGAGAAATCACCCCGTAAATGCACACGTTTAATTGCACATGTGTTAATATGTATGGTTACACAGTATTAAAAGACAGCGAACAACGTCAGTTACCTTTGTTCCCGCGTTTGATAAAAGGTGAGCTTTTAAGCCTGAGAAATCACCCCGTAAATGCACACGTGTAATTGCAAATGTGTTAATATGTATGCTTACACAGTATTAAAAGACAGTCAAAAATTAACGTCATTTACCTTCGTTCCCGCGTGTGACTCGTGCTGTAAATCTCTTCCTTGTTTTTAGTTCACGTGATTACGTAGGAGGCGTGATGACGTGATACGTGACTCCGCCTCCTCCATTACAGTGTATGGACAAAAAATATGTTCCAGTTATGACCATTACGCTTTGAATTTCGAAATGAAACCTGCCTAACTTTTGTAAGTAAGCTGTAAGGAATGAGCCTGCCAAATTTCAGCCTTCCACCTACACGGGAAGTTGGAGAATTAGTGATGAGTCAGTCAGTGAGTGAGTCAGTCAGTCAGTCAGTCAGTGAGGGCTTTGCCTTTTATTATTATAGATACAAAAGACTGCAGGAGTTCACACAAGGATAGAAATATCCTGAATTTTGCAGATGACTCTGTCATTGGGAATCTTTTACAAGGGTAAGGAAGACAGCCATGGACCTATTGTGGATGAATTTGTACAATGGAGTGATTACTCCAATTTATGACTAAATATTTCTAAGACAAAAGAAACGGTGGTGGATTTCAGGTGCTCCCCACCTTCCACTCTCTCAAGTTTAATTAAAGAGTGACAGTGGGAATGGTAGAGCAATACAAATATCGGAGAACAATCATTGAAAACAAACTAAACTTTGAGCTTAACACAGAAAAAATTTGTAAAAATGGGCATTCATGACTTTTCTTTCCTAGGAAACTCATTTTTTTTTAAGTGGACAAAACCACAATGACATTGAATCAATTGCTACATTTGCTTTTACCTGTGGGTTTGGCAACCTCAGCAATAAGAATATAAACCATCTTAACAATATTATAAAATTAGCAGTAATATTATTGGTTCATAGCAGACCTCTACCACTGAAATGTATTGCCACATGATAGAAAGAAGAAGAAAAAACTCAATTCTCACAGACAGTAGCCATTCTCTTTGCTTTAAATTCCAGCTGTTGCCATCAGGGTACAGATTTGGGTTACCAAAGGTAAAGAGCAACAGGTGTAAGAACACATTTATTACCAGAGCTATAAGCATTTTAAATTCTGCTACTAGTAGGGAAGCTGCTAAATATTAAATTCTGCATTATTATTTTGTGTACCATTGAAAGTAATTACTGTTCTTTATTGATCTTGAGTATGTGTTTATGCAATAGCACTGGTTGTCAAATGTTGAGTCTTTGTTTATCAATTGGATCTTAGTAACAATGTATTCTGTTTTAGTACTTTCCTGCTGCAAACAAATTTCCCTCTGGGATAATAAAGTCTACCTAACCTAACCTAGTCTAATTGTGTTCTTCTGACCATTATGATAGCAATATGCAGTGCAATATTGTCTAAATAATTCTTGAAAGAGTGTGGCAATACAGTTTATTCCAACACTACTTTTATACAGTTAGAGGGTTTATAAGTAATGAACAAAAGTTGGGACACATGTAGAAATTGTTTGCAACAACTTTTCAGACTTAATTAACTTCGTCTGTTACAGAAAATGAAAGCCATATGTTGTCAGCCCATTAATTGTTCCCCAGAAAAGGTATTTTGTATAACTCTGAAAATTACATTATTTTCATTTTTTCTTAACCTAGCCTTTTTTTTCAATCTCTTGCAATTTACTGCCTAACTTTGTACCATTTCAGGTTATTCACTGGAGTTGAACTGCTTAAATTTCAATAAAAAGTGGAATAATGAGGGTGTTCTAAAATGTTTGACTGGTAGAGTATTAATTATTTACATATAATTTAAAAAAATGAGTCCTTGGAAGCTTATTTACACACATACATAATGTAAAACAAAATGAGAAAACAAGATAAAGGGTTGGGGTGTCTCCACGACAAACCTTGTTTAATGGAAGGAAAAATCAAAAAGGTGAGATGTGCTGGAAAACAAATAAACAGTGAACTCTGTCTTTCACAATTGTGGGTTCTGAAATAAACACTGACTTCCAGGTTTATATATCAGCAGAGGCAGAAGAGGCAGGGCTTTCAGATTTAAACAAGAAGCGATATCAGTACTCTTCAAGTTCTTCATCAAGTCTAAAGGTAAAAAGGAAAATGGAGTCAGCAAGTGCACCCTTTCTCAGTCTGGAGTATGCATAATACGCCTTTTACTTGCAGGTGTCTGACAATAGCAATATAAACAGTATCTGTGTACTATTTTACATAAAATGTCCTTTATTCAACTTTGCAAGTCATTGTGCATTGTGGTCTCACAAACAAAACAGTAAATTGTCCCAACTGTTGTATATCACAAGCAAACAATTGAACAATATCAAAAGTCTTTTGCAGTTACAACTTCTTCGGATCCATTATTCAGCCCCTTTATAGTAAGGAAATGCTTATTTCATCCATTTGCAACTCCAGCTTGCAGGGCTACAGGCTCAGCTGACCTATGTGACACAGAAATTACTTTAAAACAAGCTCTCAGTTTGACTTCCTGGAATATGTGGTAAGTTCAGTCACTATATAAACTATACACTTACCTTTCAATCCCCAATAGACTTGCTTTATTTCTGATACAGTGTGTATCAGGCACTATTTGGACAACACTAAAGACACATTCCTTTTTGGATGCACCACTTCATTTACTTGGTTGCATTTTTTGTTAATGTAATTTACTCAGCATCAGACAGTTTTTCTTTCTTGTGCCCTTTCACTCCTTGTTACTCCATACACATCATTTGCCCTTCAACGCTCTCCTTCCACTCAACCCTTCACACACCTTTCCCTCTCTCCTACTTCCTCCTCTTGCTATACACCACTCACTATCCAGCACCCAATTCAAGCAGGTTTCTTACCTAACAGGGCAAGATTGGGTCTCTTTTTCACAGACGGCTCTGTATACTGCAAATAAACATTGTAAACAAACTTAATTTAAAACTTTTTCAATTGGCACATTGTGACATACTTTTTTTTTACCTTCTCCATTCAAATTCATTGTTGTATTAGCATCATTACCAACTTTTTTTTTATTTTTAGATTTCAGTTTATTTTCTGGAATGTCTTACTTGCAATCAGAGGTCTTAACACTACTCTTTACTTGCTTTCCCCAAGCCTTCTCCTAGTGTGTCTTGTGCCTTTGGCACAGTCGGTGAGCGAGTCACCATTTTCATATTTTGCTGTGCCTGACTGTTCTTCTTGCAGGTTTGCCACCTTCCTCTCAATGAACTATCAGGATTTGAGCTCTGGCTACCATGGTTGTGATTTGGTGTTGTACATAGATGGTCATTTGCTCCAGGATATTTTCTAGGATGTAGCTTTGGACTTTGCAGCAGATCAAATCTCTGGTTTGAGTATTTCCTCTTGAAATATTCAGTATTCACAATGTTTCCCATAGAGATTAAATGGTGTGCTATGGTATGACATCACTTTGGATTTAAAACCAGCACTACTCTGCTTGTGTGAAACTTGGCAACAACACAATGAGTATTAAATCTTAACATATTTTCTCCCTCAGGTTACAAACACATTAATAAACCTTGCTCCTCTGGAGGTCATCTCTGATGTTATTTGCAGATTAAACTTATCAGTTAGAGAAATTTTTGTTTTTGTGTAGCATAGTATCTTTTGAATTTCTTGTGCTTAAAATTGTTTGTGTTTTTCAACTGTTACTTGTACTCACTGAATCTATCAATCTCTTAACCCAAAGTAAATTTACTGAACTCCTGGCTTTTCTCAGTCTCATTTCTTGTTCTACGTATGATCTTATGTAGTGACTTTAACAACCAGGTTGTAGCTATAGAGTGGATTTTTGATTGCTTCTTGGTTGTTTGAACCTCTCACAGCAAAAGGCTGGATGAAGTGGGAGCATGCATTACAGAGAAGAGTCACATGGAAGGACATCTGGCAGTGGAACACTCAAAGAATCAGGCTCTTAATTCAAGAAGTTTATGATGTCCTCCTAAGTTCATCTAACTTGTTGACATGGGGCTTAGCTGAAACGCCTCCATACTCCCAGTGTTCAAATACTGGGACCATATTGAGTAGTTGCTTCAAAGCGTTGCTATTAGCGTGTTACTGTTGATGGCATGACTAAGTCCTCAAATCTATTGCTGATGCCATCAACAAGAGGATAAGGGACAGCAGAAAGATCCATCCTTCATCTAAGCAGATGGAGGGAGAGAGAGCAGATAAACAGAAGAATAGGCATTACCCAGCTGGCCTTCTATCATCAGCAAGGTGCACCATAGCCAGGTTCATGGCAATAGTGCTACTTTAAAACTAGTAAATATATACTCAGGCTTATGCAGGGTATAGGTGTGTGCAGTAGCATGGCAGAGCGACTCCGGGGTGTGGATTGGAGTGATCGGCTGAGCGTGCATTCACCTGCAGACACACGTGGTTCAGTCAATTGCCTTATTAGTACTCCAGGGGTTGTAATCAGCTCTAGCACACCTGCCTCCCTTGAAAAAGGTATAAAGAAGCCTCAGCAGGAAATGGGGAGGGGGGGAAACAGAAAAAGATTAGAAGATCACTGGATCAAATTAATGTTTTGTGTACTATTTTCTTTATGTTTCTTTAATGTTAAACGATTCTTAACAAATGTTTGGTCATTGTTTTCTGGCTCATTTAAAAAATCATTTGTTCTCTCTTTGACGTTCACACATATTTTGATCACTCTTCATCTCCTAACTCCTTTGATTCAATTTTTATTCTGATGTCTTGTGATGCCCAAGTATGCCAACTGCTTTGGCATCTTCTTAAACCCATGTCATCAATAGTCATGATTAGGATTGACTAGTGTAATGTGGACACAAGCAAGCAAGATTGGTGCAAAATGCGCTAGTGCACTTTATTTGAAGCTGGCAATGTACAAACAGTGCAGTGATAAAGTCTTCAATAAATAAATAAATATTCCATAAAATAGTGTGTGAAGATAAAACCAATAAATAAATCCCAATAAATATTTTGTTAAAAAACGAATTAATTTTTGCAGTTTTAAAGCATGAGGCCCATTTCTGAGACTGACTGTTGAGGTCCTGGTCTGGGTGGGGTTTGGTTTATTTTTCAGGCCTATCACCTTCTTGTCATTTTGTGGGCATCAATTTCCAACATCCTGCCAGTAGCCAAGAAAAACAAAAATTATATATATAAGGTCAAGTCATCCACAACATTAAAACCACTGGCAGGTAAAGTGATTAATATCGATTATCTTGCTACAACTGCACCTGTACTGGAGTGGAATGTATTAGCAGCAAGGGAACAATCAAATCTTGAAGGTGTGGTGGAAGCAATAAAAATGGGCAAGCGACCTTGCCAAGAGCCAAATTGTGATGGCTAGGTGACTGGGTCACAGGATCTCCAAAACTGCAGGTCTTGTGGGATGTTCCCGGTATACAGTGGTTAGTACCTACCAAAAGTGTTCCAAGAAAGGACAACCAGTGAACTAACAACAGGATCAATGGTGCCCAAGGCTCACTGATGTGTATGGAGAGTGAAAGCTAGCCCATCCCACAGAAGAACCTGTTGCACAGAAGTTGCTAAGGAATCTGCTAGAATGTTGAGAAGAGAATCAGAAAGTCTATCAACAATACATTCAGAAGAATCAAGCAATTTTTTAAATACAATACAACTCCTACTGTGCTTGCACAATACATTGTTACAAGACAGAACCACATTCAAATTAATCTTCTCCAGCTTTTCCAACTATATGACCATTGAAGGGGACTAAGAAATCAGTACTGCAAGATCAAAAAGAAAATCACTTGTGCAACAGAATCTAGGACATATTACTTTTTCTGTCTACCAGAAAAAAAGCATTGACAATGTGCCTGGTCCTGAAGATTACCTTCTTTGGTAAAACTGTGGTCTTGGTCAAATAAGAATACAGTAATCCCTCCTCCATCGCGGGGGTTGCGTTCCAGAGCCACCCACGAAATAAGAAAATCTGCGAAGTAGAAACCATATGTTTATATGGTTATTTTTATATTGTCATGCTTGGGTCACAGATTTGCGCACAAACACAGGAAGTTGTAGAGAGACAGGAACGTTATTGAAACACTGCAAACAAACATTTGTCTCTTTTTCAAAAGTTTAAACTGTGCTCCATGACAAGAAAGAGATGACAGTTCCGTCTCACAAATAAAAGAATGCAAACATATCTTCCTCTTCAAAGGAGTGCGCTTCAGAGAGAGAGACTGTCATAAAGAGAGAGGAAAGCAAACAAATCAATAGGGCTGTTTGGCTTTTAAGTATGCGAAGCACTGCGGCACAAAGCTGTTGAATGCGGCAGCTCACACCCCCTCGTCAGGAGCAGACAAAGAGAGAGAGAGACAGAGAAAAACAAACAAGCAAAAATCAATACGTGCCCTTCGAGCTTTTAAGTATGCGAAGCACCGTGCAGCATGTCGCTTCACGAAGCAGCTGCACAGAAGGTAGCAACGTGAAGATAATCTTTCAGCATTTTTAGACGAGCGTCCGTATCGTCTAGGTGTGCGAACAGCCCCCCTGCTCAATCCCCTTACGTCAGGATCAGAGAAAGTCAGCGCAAGAGAGAGAGAGAGAAAAGTAAGTTGGGTAGCTTCTCAGCCATCTGCCAATAGCGTCCCTTGTATGAAATCAACTGGGCAAACCAACTGAGGAAGCATGTACCAGAAATTAAAAGACCCATTGTCCGCAGAAATCCGCGAACCAGCAAAAAATCTGCGATATATATTTAAATATGCTTACATATAAAATCCACGATAGAGTGAAGCCGCAAAAGGCAAAGCGCGATATAGCGAGGGATTACTGTACTGCAACTTTTCAGGACAAAAATGGAAGCTACAAAGATCTCACAAATTGTGTGCTTGCAAGTCAACCAGCACCAAAAGCATCAGGAAGGTTTAAAATATTGAGGAGCATTAGGTCCTAAACTTTACACCCTGTTCCAATACTAGCTGGTGGATGCACTGTCAAGTTTCTTCAAAATGAAAATGGCCACAATCAAGCTGTGCCATAAATTAGACCACTTCAAACTAATCTAGGCAAAAAAGAGACTATGAACAAGAGCTAATTGCTAAAAGTCATGGTGATATCTCTGAAAAGACTTACTTTTTAAATATATTTATTTTAAAATTTGACAGACCATGTATTTTTTTTTAAATGTAAATGGTATAGGTCAAACATAATAGTAATGATAATAGATAATGCTCCATTGTTTTTCTCTGTCTTTATTTTGATTTGTACAGCGTATCTTACAAATGTATATATGTATTAATTTCTTTACTCATTTATTTTTCAGCTCCATGAATATAAGCCTAAATCAGTCAGATTATCGATATTCATCACCTAATTTAAGATGATTTTCCTTGTGACTTCAAATTTCAAACTTAAAGCAGCAAACTGCCACAACTAATTGTCTATGTTCATTTTAAAGTTACTTATTAAAAATAACTTACACAGACTGAAACATTTTTTCATTCTAAATATTTATAAAACAACTTATCTTGGAAAACAATTATTGATAATTCTCAATAAAGTCTGCTGATGTAGTTATGATATCACAACATGAATAAAGATACATTAATGATTTTGATGTTTAAAAATATAATGGGGTTTGTGTATTTAAAGCAAACAAATATTTTTACCAACCACAATTTCCTGTGCTATACTGGTTATTTTTAAATCAACTCCAGTATCAAATTTTAATGTTACATTCAAAAAGTGGCTGTAGAGAAATGCTAGACACAACATAGAAGAAGGCACAAGGTAAACATTAATATTTTGTATTTTGTAATATTCACTTTTTATATATGAACTTTGTAATATTTTCTGTTTTGTTGATTTTAGACTTTTAGTATATATAAATGACTTGCCTTATATGTTCAGTCTGGTTATTCTTATAACACCAGTGTCCTGCTGCAAGTACATGTACGCAAAACTAGCCATTACTGTATACTGACAATTTGAAGGTTCAAATAAACCATAAAGCAATATATAAGTCAAAGTTTATTAACTTCAAAGTATATTTTTTTTGATGTTCAGTACATATTTTGGGTAAACAATGTGGCTTCATGGCTAAAGCCCTTTGCTTCAAAGCATGAGATTCCCAGTTCTTTCCCTTTACATATTTGTCCATCTATAAAATACGTAATGTACAGGTACCCTGTTGTTATATTATTGTAGAGCCAATTTATTAATTTTTAGTAAGGAAAGACAATATGTACTGATACTCATGCAGACACAACTGTCTAATGAACCACCAAGTGAAGCACAGCACTTAAATCAGCTGTCTCTGGTAATAAGAAATTTACATGTGTGTTGCTTTCTACAGCAAGTATAGATGTTGGTACACAGGACATCTTCAGACATCGTTGATCCACAGCATATGTCTTGTGCTGATATTTAGTAGGATTGATCAACTTTAGGAATAGTGTTTCTGAAAATCGGTAACCTTGAAATCTTTCTATGGTATCAAATATTTTGTACTTGTCCACATTGGTCAGATTTACATAGTCGATAATGATGGGTACATTTCAAGGGACTCAGAAGACAAAGAGGTTAATCAATCCTTAAAATGTGACACAGCCACCAAGTTAAAATTGCCAATGTCAAATCTGTAACTCTTAACATTTTGTTTTTAGTAAGGATTTCTGATCATTTTTTATTTTAGTGTCCAAAATATTCTGCATTTATCACACAGAGAAATCAATATGGTTGAAGCTGTTTGCTTTAATATCACTGGACAAAATGGTCAGGAGGGACATTTGCAAGCAATGAGGAGGTTAAATGTCTCTGTTAAAAAATGACTTGACATCAAATTTACATCATTTTTTTTCAAAATATGTATATTTCAAGACCAGAATGTCTACAGGAACTAATGACAGAAGTTGAAAAATGCATTCATCTTTTGACACTAGCTGAATGCTTATAGAATAATTACTATATGCAACAAAAAGGAGGTGCTGCAAGATGTAATCAACTGGTATATCCCACACACAACAATAGCACCATTTGAAAGTTAGTATAATCAATTACAAAAAAATCCTATTTCTTTATAGAATATTTTGAAACAATTACTAATTAACTCTCTCTCTTGCTCTCTCTCTCTCTTTATATATATATATATATATATATATATATATATATATATATATATGCTTACTTACTTTTTTAAATAAAGGTAATCAAATCAAATGCTGTTGTTGTCTTGTAGATCTAGTACCTGGCATGAATTACTGTGTCATGTTTACTCTGGGTATTACAATTAGAAATATTTGCATTCTAGTTTAATCGACAAGCCTAGATCTATCCGCAGTACAAAAGACTACTAGTCTGTACGAATGTCACTTACTCTAAAAGATGCTGCTGCTGTAAGCATTGACCGTTTGTGACCATATAATTCAAAAGACAAGTTCTGAAAATAACTGGATGGATAAAGATAACAGATATTTGATTTGTTGTAGAGTCCTAGATTCACATTGTTCATTTGGACTTCTTGATGCAGTAAGTGCTTACCTAGTCATATCCAAGCACACTTTCACAAATACCAACCCGAGGCTAACAGTAAAAATGATAGAACAGCTATTGAAACAAAATCGATTGGAGCAAGGGAGCAACTGATATGAACAACAAAATGAAACTGTCAGCTATTGAAGACATTATTTACTGGATGCAGAAGGTATGGTTTCATCGTGATTTTCAGATGTTTCATGGGCAGCCAGGCTAGGTTTTCTAGACAGGCGTTACACTATGTTTCAGGGGTGTCAAACTCAAATCTTGGAGGGCCAAAGTGGCTACAGGTTAGTAACACGTTACTTCTGTAATTTTTACTTAAGTGTTACGTAAAATTTAAGTGCATATGTTTTAACTATGCCTTAAATTTGACTGACCTTTTTATTTATTTTCCTTTAACTGGCAGGGAAACAGCTATAAAGCAAGCCAACAGATAACATACTAATTCAGAGGTACTACAAATGCTCCTTGAGAAGCACCATTTTCACTCTAACCAATTTCCTATTTAGCTGTTAAATAAACACATTATTTCCGTGGCTTGTTAGTATTCTAATTCTGTCACAACATTTATACAAATATTTTCTGTACCTCAGCATATCAGTATTTATTAGACCTTCATTTTCTCTTTTCAGATTTTTTAATAGGACAGATTTGTATGAAAGACACAGGTTTCGAAGAAATCTAAGTTACTCGGGTCATGTTTTGGCTTGCTTTGCATCTCATTACTGTTTGGCTGCTTGTTTCAAAAAGAAACGGACAACTACAATGGATATAAATTAAAATCAAAGGCAACATAGTTTGTTCCATTATAATTAATATTTGGTTAATAATGGAGAAAGTGGCTGGAATGAAAACCTGCATCCTCTGTGGCCCTCCAGGAACTGAGTTTGAAATCCCTGCTATTTATAATAGCAATCACATTCGGTGTGTTTAAGCAGTTTGACGTTTTCTAACAAAAATGTCCTTATTTAGGTACTATAAATTGTAAAAGTGCAGGTTTGCTTTGTTAGGCTGGGTCATTATTATTAAAAAGATAAGGCAGTGGAAGATTTTACATATCCATATTCCTTTTATGGTGGCACTATAAAAGCCAAATCCATCCAAGGCCTATTATACCACTAGTCATTATATTTCAAGCATTTTCTTTGACATATAGGAGGTAGTAAATATTAATTATTTAAGATGTGTCATGTCTGCTCTCTTTTCTTTTGTCTATTCAGACATAATCGACCTAATCAAATGTATTATGTAACAAAACATTTTTATAGCATTTAAATATATTTATTTTGTACTTCCCATTGGGAATTTTTGAAATCACACTTGAAGAAATCCTTATATTTGCAACAAGAAGTGATTGTATACCAGCACTAGGATTTAGCCCATCTCCTACTCTGGAATTTCTTCATGATGACTTCAAGTTCCCACAAGCAAGCACTTGCTCTTGTACATTAGAATTCCATGTAAAGGTCCCTACAACTCTTTCAAAAAGAACACGAATTTCGGGATACAAAAATCTCCTGAGTTCGTCATTTTTCAAAACTGGGGAGGCATTTTATAGTATACTGCCATAGTGTTTTATTTTTGCAGATGTTTAACTTTTTATATTTCAAAAAAAAAATTTTTTTGCATTAACTGATGTAAAATTCTATAAATTTATATTTTTATTAGTTAATCACATTTCTCTTTACAGAAGTAATTCTATCAGTTTAAAAACAATAATGTTTAATTTTGTGTCGGTTGCATCAGTAAGTGAATTTGCGTATCTTATGACATTTTAAAAGTAAAAAATTAGAATAAACAAATTCTGTTTTTTGAATGAATTTTTGCCTTTAGTAGATTTTTTATGACACAGACAGCTTTAATAAGCATAACACTAAAACAGGTGCTCCCTTCTCAGTGGGTCAATGGTCTACTGTTGCCACTATTTCATGATGAGGAATAGGTCCATCACAGTGAATATCCTGTGAAATCCATTTAAAAAAGTGAAAGGAAAATACAGGTGGGTGGTGTCTGTCTATACTAAAGATTATGCTCTTTTAACTTTTTCTACAGTTAAAAAAAATCAGTTTTACATGCAGTTGTGAAAAGAACTTACCGCGTTTCGTCCTAACATTTCAGATGCAGCTGCTTGCTTATTATAATTGGACAGAAAGCCTTGAATCCAAAGGTGTTATGGTGATCTCATTTGCTCTGCATATTCCAACCTCTAGCAAACATGTCAAGGTGCTGAATGAGTCTTGGGATCATAACATAGTGCAGGCATATGAGATGAAGCTCATTGTCAGGGTCCAGAGCTTGCACTTCTTGGAGGTACTGAAATGCTGAATAGTAATTACTGGTAGCTGTAAACCACATGTCTCTCCATAAATGCTTCATTCTCGGATAGAGACCTGCAATATGGCCAACACTGTCTTATAAAAAGATTTAAAAAAAAACTATAGTGAATTAATTCATGTTAACATTACAAGAACATATTTTTTAACAGAATAAAGTGTAAATCAAAATGTAACTTATGGTTACAAAATATGTAAAACTGCCTAGGCCACAATATGGGAGCTCTAGCATAAGTCTAGCAACTTCAATATTTTCTAAATCTTTGTAAGTTCTGACAAACCAAATGTGTTCACAGCCTCAATAAAATTCCTCAGAGCTGTACAAGCGTTGGTGTTATTGCAGGCCTTTCCATCAAAAAAGCAGCTATTTGATAATGCCATATTCTAAAATTTAACTCAAATACCACAGACAAGTACTATTAAAATTACATATTATTCAATAAAGGCTGTACAATACTGGTTACTTACTGAATTAACTTATGATTACCATTACTCTGCCACAGCGCTAGAGGCGATGTGACATTATAACACATTTGCTGAGCAGTATTAACGCCGAGAATATGGAGAAATGAGCCAATTGGTTCAGCAGCTCTCACTGCTGCCCATACTCTTTTCTGCTGCCCTCTAATTATTAGAGATAGTGTGTAATTAAAAATATACTTCACATTTATTATGACACACGTGTGCTTCAGGATTACACAATCCACTGCAAAAATTATATTATATGTAAACTGACAGCAATATATAGATAGATAGATAGATAGATAGATAGATAGATAGATAGATAGATAGATAGATAGATAGATAGATACTTTATTACTCAGAAACCTTTCCTCTGCCGGCATTTGTGTAAGGTCAATCAATCAGTTAATCGTTTATTTATAAAGCACAACAGAGTTGGGGCCAAAGTGCTGTACAAGGACAATTATCAATAAATATAAAAATAATGATAGGAACAAATACAAAAATTGAAACAACATAAGGGAAGACAATGAAATATCAAGGTGAATTAAAAGCCAAACAGTAAAAATGAACTTTGAGACCAGATTTAAAAATAAGTAATGATGGAGCCGTCCTAATATTTAAAGGTAACTCGTTCCATAATTTCAGAGCCAGGAGAGAAAACCCAGATGACTCTTAGTTTTAGTCTGGCCCTTTGTGTTGCCAGCAAGATCTGGTCAGCAGATCTCAGAGAACTAGCAGAAATGTAGGTGGTAATCAGGTCAGATAAATTGCCAGGGAGACAAACCTTTTAAAATTTTAAAAGTAATTGTAATTATCTTAACATTAATCATATACTTAATAGAAAGCCAATGTAATGCCTTGAATATTGGGATAATATGATCATGTGTTTTAGACTCCGTTAATAGATGGGCAGTGGCATTCTGAACCGATTGGAGGCGGGAGTGAGAAGCCTTATTAACTCCAAAATAAAGGGCGTAATGACATAAAAGCATGTATGACACTCTCAAAATCCTCAAAAGACAAAAAAGCCTTTGCCTTGGATAGGAGTCTCAGCTACTCCCCATCCATGATTAGTCCCAAGTTCTTAACAGACATCTTCACAGAAGGTTCCAATGGGTCAAAACTACAAGGAGGAACATTGAAAGTCACAATTGGCAGAAATATAAGAACCTCTGTTTTATTCTCATTTAATACATTTATGGCCATCCATGCTTTAATGTTCTCCAAACAATCTAACAGTTTTACCTGATTATTGTTTTTGCAGTTTATAGGCAAGTACATTTTGGTATTGTCAGCACAGCAGTGAAAAGAAATGCCATGTTTATTTAAAATGGACCCATTGGAGAGGGTCCAAAATTGAACCCTGACAAATGGCAACAAACAAATGGTCCTGAGGACAATGTACAATCACCAATGGTAACAGAAAAAGCTTCTGTTACACAGCTTTATTTTAAACCAGTCTAGTGCAGAGCCCTTAAGGCCAATATAATGCTCCAAACGAGAGATCAATGTGCTATGATAAACCATATCAAAGGCTGCTGTTAGGTCTAAAAGAACAAGAATCGCAGAATCACCAGAGTCAGTAATTAAAACAAGATCATTAAAAACTTTTAAAAGGGCAGACTCTTTACTATGAAGCGGTTTAAAGCCCAAATGAAGTCGTTCAAGGATGCAGTGGATATCTAAAAAAGATTACAGCCAATTTTTCTAAAAGTTTTGACAGAAATGGAAGTTTAGAAATTGGTCTAAAATTGGAAGGATCAGAAATATCCAAGTTAGGTTTTTAATAATTGGTTGTACTAATGCATGCTTAAACTGATTAGGAACAGTCCCGGAAGTCAAAATGCTATTCTTTATAACTTGAATACTTGGACCAATAGTCTCAAACTATCTATAATAAGATGAGGAGGAACATCAGTAGGACCATCAGTTACTTTCAAATGACTAATTACATTATAAATAAAGGAGAGAAACACTGGCTCAGACCTTGTAAACAAAGCTGAAGGAGAGACAGGAATTGATGGATCATAAGAGGAAGGTATAATATGCGCTCTAATCACTTTAGCCTTATTCACCAAATAGCGCAAGAATTCCTTACAGGTGTCAGTGGAGGGTTCTAGTTTATGAATCTGAGCAGAATTAAAGGCAGCACTGAAAGTGTTAAAGAGTATAACAGGGTTATGGCAGTTCTTAGTAACAATAATGGAAAAGACTTTTCTGCCTTAACAGTTGACTGGTACCTAACCCAGCTCCCTTTCAACATGTCAAAAAGATATCTGAAGCCTATCCTTCTTCCATTTCTTCTTGACTCTCCTGCAATCACATCTGGCAGAACGAGTAGTATAATTCAGCCAGGGTTCAAAGTTTAACTTAGGTGGCCAAGATTTAAGAGGGGCAACAGTGTCCAATATATTTAGACAGGTTGAAAAAAAAAGAGAGGTGAGCTCCTCAGTATTATGACAAGATGGATCCAGCAACAAGGTAGCATCTTCAAAAGCAGCTCTACAATCCATAGCCATGGAGAAGTAATTCTCTGCTGGCAACATGCGAGGGACGGCAAATTTAGGCAAATAGTGATTCATAGAAACTTTGAATAAAACAGGCACATGATCAGAAATCACTGCATCACTTAAATCCATATTAGAAACGGACAGACCATGTGAAAGAACTAAATCAAGTGTATGGCCCGATTTATGCGTAGGACCAATAACAAATTGAACTAAACTAAAAGAATCAATAAGCTTTAAAAAGTTGCTAACCAATGGCTTATTAGGACAACACAAGTAAACACTGAAATCCACTACAATAAGGACACAAGCATATTTTAACATAAGACCAGTGTGGCAGGAGGCTGGAGGCCAGACCCAGCCAGGACGCCTGGAAGGACCAGAAGCCAATCTATACGTCCCCTGGGCCACAAGGGGGCAACCACCCTGGAAAGTAAGGGGACCACGGGGAAGGAGCAGGGAGGCTCAAACCTGTGGGGGCCTGTGGCTACCACCAGGGGGCACCCCAAACCTCATAAAGCCCGGGAGATCTGCACTTCCACCACACCTGGGAGGGTGGAGGAAGAACCTTCTAGGGACGCCCAGAGTGCTTCCGGGTGCTCATGTGGCACTTCCGCCACACCACGTGCCGCTGGAAGAATGTCAGCAAGCACCTGGAGCACATCTGGGTGATTATAAAAGGGGCTACCTTCCTACAGTTGGGGAGCGAGAATCGGGTGCTGGAGTAAGACGAAGCTCCAGCAATGGAGAGAAGAAAGGCGGTAATTTAGGAGCGACTGGTGCGGGAGCAATGTGTGCTGTGTGGGACTTTTTGTCTTTATTAAACGTGTGTTTTATAACTGTACTGGTGTCTGTCTGATGGTGTTCGGGCTTCCTCTCACATCAGATAAAACTCACTAAAATCCTTATGATGTTTAGGTAGGCAGTAAATCACCGCACAAACTATAGGGTCGGTTATTTCCAGCTCAAGAATATTTAGCAGGAATACGTAACCCAAGACTACTGCCAGCATTTAAGGTTTTTTCTGAAGATGGAGGCAATTCCACCTCCTCGACCCAATGTTCTTGATGTATTATAATAAAAACAGCATCCATGTCTCAGTCATACAAAGTAAATCCAGCCCGCGGGACATAAAAAAGTCATTCAAAATAACGATCATATATTCACCAGCACAATCTTTGTTGTAACCGGGCTGCTTGCTGAGCAGGGAGCATGACCAATAGGACGGAGGTTGTGGTGATTCACCCTGCCATACTATGGTCAGGGTGAAAAACACCAGATAGGCATCGACTCCAAGGAAGGTTCCAAGGAATGATACAGAAGGCACCGCTGCCAAGGCAGACTTCAATCCAACCAACAGGCTGCTATGCTTTCTTTGGTGGCAGTGATGGCCCTGATGCTAAATCCAGATTGTCACTGATGAAAACTGTGATGAATACTGTCCCCCTGGATTAAACTTAGTTAAACTTTTCAACTCCAATAGAAAGTAAAGTTTAGCAATCATAGACAAATACAGAGTCGATGCTTCACATAGTATGCAATAAAAACCAGAAAAGAAAAAACAACAACAACAGAGACCGAAGGCAAGGCACACAGACTGGCGCCATCTTGTTCATTGAAGGTAAGGTACACTATAAGAGTCTGTTTCTATAGCAACACCAGCAAACAAATGAGGACTTTCATGTCTTCATACTGAATGAGCTGTCCTGCATTAGTCTTTATGCTCCGCAAGTGAATGCACATGTCCCCCCCCACCCCACCCAGTTTTGGTGGCATGAGGGAGACATACACAATGTTGTACGGATAATTGGTATTTATATTTATATTTGTATATACTGTACATAGTTATATATAGTTATAGTTCATTTTGTAATCTGACACTTGGTTTTATACTTTTTATTCTATTAGTTGTTATGGCTTGTAGCACTGTGGTATTACTGTGAAAAGTGTGCTATAAATATTATTATGCTCAACTGAAGTAAATTTTCTTTATGATCTTAGCATAGATCCTAAAACCTCAGTTGGTTTTACATCTTTCAAGATCTAAATGTTAAATATGAAAAATTAGTAAAACAAATACATTATTAATTTAGTAGGTTCCTGGATCATATTTTTCATTCTATATTTCACAGCCTATGTCTCTGGCTTATATGTCCATTATAGTAAAAGTATTTGATTGGTAACTTTAACATATGTTTGTAAAAAAGTTAGCCTTGCTTACATTAATACTACATAATGTACTATTGAGATTCACAGCTAAAAGAAATTGTAAGTGTCAGGTATAATTCCTCTTGACATTAGTAACAATGGGTTTTATGGATTTACTTAGTAGCAAATTACACAATATAGGATTTCAGGCTGACACCTCAGCCTTCACTGCTAATCCTATTACGTTGCAATACTCTTTTGCACATTCTGTATTGCTTTTGTAACATTAAACCAACTATAGCAAAAGGAATTTTAATACTAATTCTGAACAGAACAGGGAATTTTACTACTAATTCCCACCTGTCACTTTGACTCAACAAAAGCATAACTGATGAAAAAGACAGTTCTTCCTGGGTTTATCATTAAAGTAATGCATATCTATTAGTTTATACTGATACTCACTTATTTATATAAATAATGCAAGATGTCCTTAAAATTATTCATATATACATTTTAATGTTGTTAAAACTTAAAGACCAGTTTCAGATAAGTCTTTAGTCTATAAAGTATGAGTATTAAAAATGACATGACGGACAACATAAATTAAGTTTCATCTTAAATCCAAGGCAAATGGTGCCAAATTATGTCTGTAGACTCAGTCCTACATTTTATTTCACAGAGCTGCTGTTGGTTGAGAAATATATAAGCCTGTGAAATACTATTTTGACCCAGAAAGCATCATATTGGTGGTCAGGGTGCATCACAATGGGATCTTAATGATCAATGTGAGCTTATGGAACCTGAATCTACACTATTTAAAATAAGCAGTATATAAGAAAATCACACAATCAGTATTCTTCTACTGTGCCTCAGTGATTCACTCAAACATGCTATATCCAGTTTGTAGTCCTTACTCTGCTAAGATCCTTTGCACTAGCTTCACAAAGCTAGAAGATGAGTTTATCAGTTTCATAGCATACTTGTAAAGGTTTTCCCTCACTACTTGATCCATTACAGAGTAGAAAACTCTCTGATAACCCCACTTCTCAAAAAACCAACACTTAATCCATTCCAAGTTAACAACTATAGGTCTGTCTCTCTCCTGTTCTTTCTTTCCAAAACACGGGCTATTTCTAACCAGATCTCTTCCTTCCTTGTACAGAATGAATTGCTCGAGACTAACCAGTCTGGTTTCAAGAGGAGCTGTTCGACTGAGACAGCTCTACTGACTGTGGTCAACAAGCTTTGCCGTGATAGAGCTACCAACATGTCTTCAGTCCTGATTCTGCTAGATCTCTCTTCTGGCTTTGACATGGTCAACCACGACATCCTTCTTGCCACCCTCTCTGACCTTGGCATCACTGGGACTGCTCTCACATGGTCTGAGTCGTACATCTTGGGTAGATCGTACAGTATGTCCTGGCAAGGGGAGTTGTCAAAGGCACACCAGACGTGCACTGGTGTACCCCAAGGATCAGTGCTGATCCTCTACTCTTCTTTCTGTACACTACCTTGCTGGGCTCCATTATCTAATTCCATGGGTTCTCTTATCAGTGCTATGCTGAAGATACACAGCTATACCTGTTGTTCCCACCAGAGTATAATATGGTATCACCTGGATGAAGGACTACCATCTACAGCTCAGCCTGACCAAAACTGAGCTTCTTGTGATCCCGGTCAGCCAGTCTGCTCATCCCCCCATCTCTGTACAGCTTGGCTCACTGTTACTAACACCTGCCAAGCCAGTATGCAACCTTAGGGTGGTAACTGATGAACAGCTATCTTTTTCAGACCACATTTCTTCCGTTTCTCATTCATGCAGGTTCATGCTATGCAACATCTTCAAGATCAGACCTTATCTAGTAGAGAATGCAGCACAACTTCTGGTCCAGGCTTTGGTCTTGTCATGTCTGGACTACTGCAACTTGCTTCTGGCAGAAGCACCCACATGTGCTATTAAGCTGCAGCAGATCAGCGTACAGTAAATAGGAATTGTGGGTAAAGATTCCTATTTAAAGATAATAATTATATTCCCAATTTCACTGAATGTTGTAATTATACTTAAGTTTTCAACTTACTTTATTAATTTAAATGACATTGTATATTTTTCAGTAAAAATAATTATATATAGAATGTCACCATCATCAAAAGGCACACATTTAACCATAGTTTTAGCAACAACATAAATGTGTCTTTCTTAATTTTATTTACAGAAACATTAAAAGCACTAAGTAAAGACTACTAGTACAGCCTGACTCCTACTTGTTTTCAGATATGGCACCCCTCAAGAGCATATTATTCTGAGACAGCATTACTTTGCTATAACTCGACATTCTCAAATTGTGAATTTGAGGTCCTAAATATTTTGCTGTTCATCGTCCTGTCTCCAGGTCTCAATGTACAGGTCTGACAGTGAGGATTCCTCTCAAAGTAAAGAGGTTGGCAAAATTTACAATTTCTCCTAGGGCAGCAATAATCCTAGAACCGACTCTGCCTGTCTATATGTCATTTGTGTAATCAGAAAAGCTACTGACCATGTATCTTATGAGAGGTGTTTCAAGAGTAGGATGTAGCCCTCTCTACTTTATTATACTAGGCTTCTTAAATATTTTTTTTTTTGCTTGCTAATCAAATTTTCATGTTATCTGCTTATTTCAGAACTTTACTCAGTGCATCACAATCAATGTCCAACCATTGGTATAGTATATCTATTTTTAAGCCACCTTAACCCAAGTCAGGGTTTATGAGTGCTAGTGGCTGTACCACCAAACTTAGGCTCATAGTGAGACCCAAAATTCGATGGACATTACAGGGCAGAATCAATGTCATTAATTAATTAGCATAAACGTAAAGTAAAGGTTCTAACACTGAACCCTGAGGAACTTTCCTGATGGCCTTTGTTGTCAACCAAGGGAACACACTGGTCACAAAAAAAAATATTGGGATACCAACTTTGTCACTCCTTTTAATTCCAAACAACATACACAAGTGATCAGTGGCAGAGAGAGTAATGACAGAATGTAAAAATAAGAAATGAAAATAATCAGCCAGGTTCAGGGCTCTGTGGAGTGGTCAGCACTTGGGTGGGAGCTCCGTTCTGCGGTCTGCTCTAACCAGAATGAGACGCCCCTAACCGAGAGTGCCATCATTTTTGGGTGGAGTATTCTTTTGACCTGCTAGACTCCAGCTCCATATAATCCTATAATAGAATAAGTAGATTCAGAAATGTATGCATGTATTATAACATAAATACCTTCAAAATACATGATTGTATTTCTTACACAAATTGTTTCAAGAGTCCTAGGGTAAAAACAGTTAAGATGACATAATGCTATTTTTATTAAATTTTTAATATGAATTTGTAAAACTGAAATGGTTACCAAATACAGAATGTATTTTTAAAGTACATTATCTTTTAAATCAAGTAAAACTACCCTTTATTCCTTATTATATTCAGATGAAAACAAAAGATCACAATTAAATAATTGCTTGTTTATTGTACATGATCCCTAAGCATAAAAGTCTTTCTCCAGTTGTATTAGTTTGCTAGCATTTACTGTTCAAATTGCTAATTCAGTTCCACTGTTTCTTGTTATACTCCTAGATTCTTAGTGTCTTTTTAATTTCCTCTTTTCCATTTGTCATCAAAAGTGTTTCATTTCATTTTTTGCAATGAAAATGAAACACTTTGTCTCTGTCAAAACATGTGAATGCCATAAGCAGGTATAGTATTTGACGAGCTGGTAAAAATGAAACTATGCGGCCGCTATCCCTTCATCAAAAAAAATTTGCAGGCTGTCTTTATGTAATCCTGCCTCTGTATGTGTTAGCAAGTTAAACAAACATAAAATCAATGTTAAATAATCTGATTGCAATTAATAATTCAAAAGATTTTTATAACCTCAGAAAAATAATAGTATAAAATAAGCATTGTGGTGCTTGAAAGGGCTGATTATGCTTTCCCTTCCAACCTCTTCAGTTATGATGTATTAGTAGCGATTGGATTTTTATTAGCTTTGCCAGACTATAAATCTCTACTTTAAAATATTAACAACTTCAGCTTGTCATCAAAGCATGACTAGTGTGTATCTCTAGAGAGACATGCAGTCTACTGTCAGTTTCTTTAAAGATTTACACTTTTTGTCTCTTATAATATCATTATGTCTCATTGGATACTATTGTTTTAAAAACCTTCTTAAATTGGTTTAAAAAATCTGAATATAAGTATGAAATGCAAGACTCACATAATAATGGAATATTAACTCTACTATAAAATAAAGAAATCTTTTTTTTTTTTTTTTTGCATTTAACAACAAGCGATTTAATGAATATATTTAACTTTCTCTTTTAATGGTACAGTGTAAGCTGGAGCCACTGGTAAGAACTCCCAGCATTTGTTTTTAGAGCTTTATGGGGGTCACCTCATCTTTCCATTATGCAATGTAGAGAAACACCTGGTTGAGACTGAACTAAGGCTATAAATCACTCACTTAATTATTGTACTCTGCAGGCAATGAACACCACAGTAGTCACATCAATGTAGTCAGGCCTTCACCACAGGGTTATTGAAAGGATACAGTAATAGTTTCCTGGAATTAATACAAAATAAGTTAGCAGTACGTCTATAGTGTTACATGTTGCATCCTATTACCCATTATTATAAGAAGGTCATCTGGTGGTTGCTTGATTTTTTTAACATTAGAATTACCAAAGTCTACGAAAAAACTCATAGATCCGTCCCACCTTAAATTGCTTCGCACCTCTCCTTCAGCGTCTTTTGTCCTGTAAATGTGTTGATAAACAGCAAGCAGCCATCTATCACATCATCCCACCGCAGCACAGTTTTCTCAGCTCAAGTCTGTTGAGTTGTATAGAGTAAGAAGTCAAGCAAAATTATACCTTTTATAAATACTATATCATTATTTGGAACACATGCATTTCATGTGTGTTCCGTGTCTAAAACAATCTATGTAAACACATCATGAAAACAGAAACATTTTTCGTGTTTTAGTAATAATTGACAAAATGTAGACATGAAGTGTATCATGTGTGAAGCCTGAAGTCCAAATATCAAATAAACACTTTCACAAAAGGTACAAATGTAACAGAACAAGTGCGCTTCTATTCAAGAATATAACTGCAGAAAAAGAACCCGTGTTAGGGTGCGACATTCACACCCCTTTGATACAACCACTTTAGTGGCGCAACGGTATCAACTGTTGACTGGTAATCAAAACTTCACGGGTTTGACCCCGGACGACACTGTTTTGAGAAGTGAGCTGCTCTTATTCTTACTATTTTAGAATAAAAACATACAGTTGATTTGAGTCTTTAACAGCCGGTGTAAATTTATGATACCTGTAAAGGTTAGCCTTTTTTTTTTTAATTCAGTTTTACGCTGTAGGAAGTAAGTAAATAAATAAAGGTAAATAAGTAAATATCATTCGATCTGGCTCTTATAAACAAAGTACAGTGACGGCAGCTTCCACCTGCAGCTATAACCTCTTCAGTATGCGAGCGACTCTCCACGCTAGTGTTTAGATCTGGACGGTGCCATTTTTTTTTTTTTTTTATTTCTTTTACTACCCTAAAGGAGACTGTTTAACATCATACCCTTGGTTTATTGTCATTTCTATTATTGCATTAGGACTTACTATGGTTATCCTAGTCCACTTTTTAACACCAATCCCAGGGTTCATTATTTTATTATCTTATTATTTTAAAATTGTTGAAGATTATATTTTAAGCTTAAAGACTGCTAATGATTATATTTTTGGCAGATAGTATTTAGATTTTAGCTGCAATAGATATCTCTACTTTTTAATTCTCAAACGCCGCTGCGGAGGTGTGGGGGGGGGGGGGCTTGTTTTGGTTTGGACGTGCTCTGTCTCTCGGTATGTCAGAGGACTAGGACATTGTGAAGTGGGGTCTAGCCTCATGTGGGGAGGCAAAATGGGGGGGGGGGGTAGGGGGATAAGGGGGGGAGAGAAGGATAATTATAACTATCAACGCAACAATAGGCTGTATGGTAATAACTCGTGGGGAAATTGGAAATTAAGATTAAAACTGCCTCACTACCAGTTAAGACTATAAAATGACATTAAAAATTCAGAATCAACGTCTCCATGATGGGACAGTTAATTTTGTGAGGTGGAATGTTAAAGGCCTGAATCACGAATTAAAGAGAAAGAAAGTATGCTCTCACAGGTTTAAACGCTAAAATAGTATTTTTACAGGAGACCCACTTACTAAGCAAGGATCAATTCCGACTACAAAAAGACTGGACTGGCCAAATGTTCCATTCTAGCTTTACTAGAGGTGTGGGAATTCTCATACATAGAACAGTCTCATTTGTAGCATCAGATGTAGTATCTGATCCTGAAGGGAGATATGTGATGGTCATGGGCAACTTATTTAACTGTAAAATGATTTT